>NC_135553.1:23079448-23269448 GCF_964340395.1 Glandiceps talaboti
AATAGAACAAAATCGCATTTCCAGTGATTGAAGTGAGCCAAAAATACTGTTTACATATTGAACATTATCAGTACTTCCAATCGTACAAAATAACAGGTATACACACTTTTTACAATTTAATGAGTGTGTGCTGTCCTGTTTAGTAACATTAACTGAAGAGAAAAGGAATCACGCCTCCCCTTATTTAGACTGCAAGATATACGCCGTGTCGTTCCGCCGCCACCGGGCTCTACTCGTCCTGTGGGAGGGGTTAAGGTTGACCGATGTATGAAGGTGAGAAAAACCTTACAGACTACCCCTTATTAAGATATCTCTTAACATTTTATGCATTTGAACATTATATAATAGCTACAATTTGTGTGAAATTTGACTGGTTAAAAGTATTTGAACTTACGGTTCCATTTGTCTTCCTTTTCGCAGACAATAATCCCATCGACCCGGTAACAATGAACTATGGGTAACAACATCATTATGATATCATAATAAATACATTGTTCATGCCAAACTGCGCACCAATATACATCACTTAATCATAACCATCTGTTTAAGATTCAACCCTTGGACTGAATTTAAGCGTTGTAATTTTGCGTATTTATATGCAATGCAGTGTTTTTGAATGATCTTGACAGTTCCACCATGGTCGATGTTTAATCGATAATAGCTTGACTAATCCCCGTACGTATTATCGATCACTCGTAGGTTTAATGTTATTGGTCAATAAAATATAGAATAAAAAAAGCTAAATCAAAAATATTTTTAGGACAGATGTGCTTTGGTATCACAAATGTATGGACCAAATTATATTGAATTTGAAACAAGCGTTTTATATAGCCTAGTTACCGAAAACAATTAATTATGTAAATCGCTCATTAATATTCATTATATGTTTACCAAAACCTAATCAGTTCTCGCCATAACCCTAAGCAATATGTGCACCAAATTTCTTTTGAATTGAACTAACCAATTTTGAGAAAACGATGACACAGACACAGACAGACAGACAGACAGACAGACAGACAGACAGACAGAGACAGACACACACACACACACACACACACACACACAGACTTTTCATCCCTAAAATAAAACATTCTATACGGAAGGTAAAAAGTGTTGTTTCGGACTACAACAGCACTACTATCATGGAGAAGTATGTACATGTATGTAAATTGATAAAGGAGTCAAAATACTCACAAATGCACCACACCATACCCCAGTTCCTATCACGTAGCCAGCACATTGTATAATAATAGCGGTAATTCCAAGAACCGTGGTAATTCCACCAAGAACGATTTGAGTTAATCCAAATCCAGTGGCTGCTTTATGAGAAAACCTTGGTCTTTTAGACTGGTGTTGTGACGGTGGGGGTGGTGCCACCACCTGTTGAACGATAACACGATGCTGCGACATTTTGCTGTATTTACTGCAGTAGACAAATAGATCAAACATATATAGAATATTAAAATAATCTGAAAACCAATTACATACAGACAGACACAGGCAGGCACAGACACAGACACAGACAGACAGACAGACAGACAGACAGACAGACAGACAGACAGACAGACAGACAGACAGACAGACAGACAGACACACACACACATATACATACATACATACATACATACATACATACATACATACATACATACATACATACATACATACATACATACAGGCACACACACACACACACACACACACACACACACACACACACACACACACACACACACACACGTAGTACACAGTAAGTACTTTGCAGGAATCATTCAAAGAATAAGAGAGAAATAACTACATGGGGAGCTAAGGGGAATATGTTGTTTATACGTAATTCTTAATAGCATGAATTAAATGTCTTCCCCCGTAGACGTGAACCAGTTCCATTCAGTTGTAGTAAAAACAATTAGAGAACTATCAAATTCAATTACATGTTAATCACAGGGACGCGTGGCGTTTCATGGATTGAGGATTTATACAAACGATGGATACGAACTGTCGAATATGTTGATACTTTTTTCTCTATATATACTGACAGAATAATTGGTAATGGTATTTTTGATGCGTACAAACAAGGAGGGGTAAAAGAAGTATCCACCTCCCTATGATATTAATTCCCAGTGTGTGTCGACGGACAAACCCATGTATTTCACATATTGTCGCCCCCCCCCCCCATCCCATCTTATCTCATTTCATCTTTCTAATCAACTTCAGCGATTGCTATTAAAATATTACAGTAGATGGAATGGCCAACGCAAGTACGTGCAGGATGCAGTGGTGTTTGTGATGGTGATGGTGATGGTGATGGTGATGTACAATGTATTTGATATCTGTGATGGGTGCACGTTTCAATAGACACGTCCTAAGGTTATCATTTACATATTTACTCTATGATAAGTTGCTAACAAGTTAACTGAATTATTTTGGTCAGGGATGGGTTGCTGATTCACATTGTATGTGTATTAAGGTGCATGCCATCACAACTCGGTATGTGTTAAAGATCTTAAAATCTTCTTAATTTGACAATTATTGTAAAAGTATTGAAATAACGGTTCAGAAAGTGAATCACCAAAACTCTAACACTTCATAAGCAATTCCATTCCATTGTGTTTATCAATCTAACACTATATATTCACAGTGTTGTATTATCGTATGATTTCGTCATACAACTATCTGGTAGGATAACAACATACATTTTTAGCAAGAGTTAAGTTTAAGATACTATTTGCAGACCTATATTTCAAGGTTTCATTAAAATGAATAAATCAAACCTAACCAACAGATTGCTTTCGTTATCCAATAACGTCCACTGTTGAAATGATGAGAGAACTAACGGAAATTTCTCCATTTAGAAGTTTATATTGTATTCTTTAAAAAAAATTAAACTCAATGTGCCTCTTTCCATTAGAATTGGACCATGTAATATGGAATTGATTTGACCTATGAAATGACAGACCGCAGTCAGTATTTACTCAAAACGGATTGTCACCATTTCTAGACCATTTTGCGTTAATATGTCACCAATTACCACGTCTCTGTCATAACAAATAGGCCAGCTTGCTTATGACAGACACAGCACATCTAGAGAAAATTCACAGTTTTATTTTTACACAAAACCCACAAAATCCCCAGAGTTGCTATTTAGACAGACATAAAATTTTCTTCCAGTAAACATTATTTATGTGTTTCAGCCAGCTTATATGTTCACAACGCTTAAACATCCGTGTTTACTCACCTGCTGAAGCAGCTCCCAAGCAATCTCGTGTAAATCTGTGAGCAAAGTTGACTTGAGTGTGTACAGCGACCTCTACCAGACAATTCCGCAACAGTACGCCTTGCGTTCTGATTGGTCCTAAAGAAGATGACGACTGTACGCGCAACTATGACCCCATGCATTGCGCTTTACCAGTTAGTATTGTACATATGTCAATGACTAATATTTGAATATTTAGTATTTCGACAATTTCAACCCCTTGTCTCAAAAATATATTAATTAACTTCTAAAATTGAGCTACTATAAAAAAAAAATAGTTTAATTAGCTCTTATCCCGCCGGTTGACTGACAAGAAAAGTTGGCATTGACATATTGTGATCATTTGAATGTAAAAACAATCTCATTTCTTTGTCACCGAGCAGATAATGAGAGCAGTTAGAATCTGGCTGACGATCTCATTTTAAGTCAATTATCACCGATGACTTCATCGTTCACTTACATCAAATCATATAGAAGATATTATGACGTCATTGTTTTTAAAAAAAACACAAATGTAGACTTTTCTTAAGGTAAAAGTTTTGATAATAAAGGCCGGAGAGGTAAATGTCGAACCGTACATCTCTGTCTGTTATATTGAGCTATTCCTTGGTGTTCGGTGTGATCCGGTACAGTACAAGAAGTAATTTTGAATGCAGTGTGTAGTTTAGCTAAATATCCACTACAGCATTGGGCGTTTATAAGAAGATAATAGTGACCGAAGTGTGAATCAAACATTGGTTTCATATATATGACACGTTGTCATTATATTCCTGTATATTTGCGAAAACAAAATAACCATGAACAACTTATTATTTATATGAAATAAGAGACCACAAAATATAACCGACCCTCTATGTAATCATTGATGGAATGTGTACATTGTGTACTGGTTTGATGTCCGTATGTATGTATGTATGTATGTATGTATGTATGTATGTATGTATGTATGTATGTATGTATGGTAAATAAAGTACTTTAATTAGAATTTGAACGCTGTAAGAATATTGTTTCAGAAGGGAGGCAAAAGTCAGCATTAAAAGTATAATATTTACCTTTACTGCATATTTTTAAGCTTAGGAAACGTTATCCACAAGAGACAAAATTAGTACTTGTTTGTAGGTCCCTTAGGCCTGGTGGTTCCGGTTACCCGACCCCAGCTAGTTTTTCACTCGCACCCTTAATTTTTTTTACGTATTTGAGGGAAAAAAAGAAAATCGCGAAAATTGTGAAGTCTCGCGAAATATAGTGGATGCGGAAAATGACATCGCCTTAAAAAGACTATGTAAAACTGTAATCTGTAATGTCTGTAAATCTGATGGGAAGAAACCAGTAATACGGGAACCATGATATGGAAGACAACAGAAAACATAACTACCTGAACTAGACACTCACCTATTCTAAAATTGGGCGTAATCGGAACCTTGCCATTTTAAAGGCCTTTAATACATAAGTGATCCTGGTCTGATATGGAAGTATCGACAAACACACCAAACTGAACATTTCTAACATAATTTAATCTGAATCTATACGATTGATAAGAGTCCGAGTTGCGTGTCAAGGACATTACAAATAATTCCTCTGGTTTTCTCGAGTAGCGTCATCAAAACGATATTACATAACTTATCAGAAATGGCGATGACATGTACGTAACAGATGACATAATTTTCCACGTTGCTCAACACTAAGTTCTACATCCATTGAGATGAGCGAACTATTCAAAGGCGGGGATTAAGGTTGCAAGGTTCACAAACCTTTACCCATAGCCTGAAGTCGAAATCTTACTGTACAGTGGTAGGAACGGTGTTTGCAGACTGAGCTTAAAACTATTAGTATTGGCATCATAACTAAGCACAATATAGACTGCTTTCATAAATTACTGGGTCCATAACATAGGTGTTCAAATTCTAACAACTGAATATGTATGCCATGCAAGACAATCAATCGTTGACATTGAACTCCGTTGGTGCATATGGCTGTATAGTAGCCTTTATTTGGATATCTGTTTTGGGAAAGGTTCGATGTCTATGCAGGAACTTTTGCAGAAAATAAAATGCCTTGCTTCTTGCAGAGGCTTCTTGTATTACACAAAGCAGAATGGTGGAAAAGTGGGGTAATCTAACTGGCTAGTGTACAAGTGTTGTAAAATAGTTCTGATACTAATTATGTAGTCAAAGGAAATTCCTGTCACACTGGAAATATTTTGATGTTTGAGGGATGAGAACACGGGTCAAAATCTCATCCACATATCAAGAAACCTAGAGTTTTTAAAATAAGAACGAAACTAACTTCTCTGTGGGATACTAAGAACGTACAAATTGGTTTCAATTGATTCTTTTTGTGTAATTACTTTGTACTTGACAAAATGAATTTGTATTAACCCTAGGGAAGGGATTAGCTGTTTGTTCATGTTACGGAAATATTAACCAGCCTTAGGGTACAAATTCATTCATTTGTACAATACCCGCTTTAAATTTATGGACTGGTAGAGCAGTTAAAGGAATCTTTGTGACATTCCAGACATTTCATCCACTGTAAATAACTTATGGAAAATCTTAAACCAACAAATATCAACATTAATTTAATAATAATTTATTTCGACATCTTTCAAATTTCACTTAGAATGTATGATTAGTTCGCAATGTACAAATGAATGAATTTGTACCCCAAGGCTGGTTAATATTTCCGTAACATGAACAAACATTTACATATCTACAATCGTCTCTTCATTTGCCATGAAGTCAATCTTTTAAATTACTCCAGAAAACTTCATCTTTTAACTTTCACAGAATTCCATGTTTGTTTTTGTATAGAGTTAGTGGGATGTTGGGAGCTAGTATCACATTGCCCTGACATAACTTCACATAATATCCCATTTTAAATATATCAACTGATTAGTGGACAGATCAAAGGAGGAAAAAACATATGCTTTCCCAACTTGACGAATTTTCATGTACTTTTACTTTCAGGTCTTTTGAACACGATTTTCTTTTTCCTCACATTTTTCTAACCTTCCACAAAATTCTTTTCCATTGTGAAAGTTAAAAGATGAAGTTTTCTGGAGTAATTTAAAAGATTGACTCCATGGCAAATGAAGAGACGATTGTAGATATGTAAATGTTTTTGTTTCTTAATTTTCAGATTAAAACGCGGATTTCAGAACATTGTTTGAATTCAAGTGTAATTTATTGTAGAAATTAGCCTCATTTGACAATATGCGGAGATATGAAATTTTGACAAAAGAACAACATATAAAACCATGACAGAGGAGTTGCTAAGATACTGTATCAGTACATTTATATACATGACTACAGCATGACTCCATTTCACAAAAATATTTGAATTTTCCGTCCATTGTACAAGAGCAGAATATGGACGTTAGTTTCTTAGGTAGGTAATTATGTAAACACAGCCTTCATTGAATGATATTAAGTTACAGTTCTAGAATACTTGATATTATGTTATAAATATCTGATGATATGCAAATAATGACCACATAATTTATAATCTATTCTTTTACACATATTTAAACTTTTATACAAAATTGTGTCAGGATAAGTTGAACCCCACAAGTTATGACACACAAGTGCACATGTGGCATACTCTGGGTATTTGTGCGAGTGTTTGCAGTGTTCTCTGCGCCCGTCCTTTCACGAGCGTAGTGAGATACACAAAATGTCCATGAATTAAAATCAATATCATTAAGTTCTGGAGGATATTATGCAAATTGTTAATATCTACAAAAATGTCAAGAAAATGTTATGCTGATCTTTTGCACATCATGGTGTAATTTTATCTGCTCTTCATAAATATTAATTTTGCCTTCGGTAATGTATTACTAAAAACTTACTAATGCAATGTTCATAACACCTCATACTTTTATAGTATTTTTTCACTATATTCATGTAAAAACTTTGTTAGCATTCCTGAAAATTTACATCATCTGAGTAAGAGTGACTGAATTCAATAAAAGTCATTCGATGCTCGAGATTGTACTCTAATAAATAGCGCCCTCTAGTGTTGAGTATTTGATGTAAGCATTATACGAGATATCTGTTCTTCAAATGCATGGCTTCTGTTTTGTGAGCTACAGTCAATCAATCAAAAGAATTTGTACAGCACCAAAATCCAATACGACGTAATGTTCTATGGCGCTGAACAGGAACGATAGTAGATTATTGTAAAAAGTTAGAAAGCTTTTGCAAACAGATGTGTCTTGATGTCCTTCTTGAATTTATCGACAGTTGACGAAGAACGAAGTTCAAGTGGTATACTGTTCCATAAGTGCTGCTTGCAAGAACGCACGCTCACCGTATGACTTTAAATTTGTATTACAACCGGGTATATGAAGTAGACTTTTGTTATTTGAGGGAAGTGAACAAGTTAATTTGACATTTGCAATACACGATTCCTTCACCATCTCTGCCTTGATATCCCAATAAAATGAGGCATGTTAAGTATACAATATATGATGTACCTATTCATTTAGCCCAATATACAATTCAATCTTTTCAATTAAGTGAATCAAAGTTACATTATACCATGCACGAGCCAAGTTGAACAAAAAATATGGAATATATACTCTGGTCATTCTACGTCACAATAACGCACGTGTATGTCATGAAAACACGTGTCTACGTCACTGGTTCTGCTGTGTTCGAAATATGAGTCAAACCATTCAAATTGTCATTACTTTCCCTGATTTTCCTTAGATATTACTGGAGCTGGCATAATTATGTTATTCTCCAATATTTTCAGCTTGAAAATACTCATGACCTAAGGGTTGTTACTACTTATCTAGTGACTCATAGTTACAAAGACCCCTTAGATCACTTGTGTTTTCCTTGGATGAACGAAGAAAAATATTGTGGAATAACATCTAATTAGACCACATATCAATTAATGAATTAAATATTCATTGATTAATCTAAAAACCTATAAGTAATTATTCACCAATATTTTTTCTTCGTTCAGCCAAGGAAAATATGAGTTACCTAAGGGCAGGGTCTTGTCACTACAAGTCATTTGATGAGTAGTGACAACTATTAGGGCAAGAGTATTTTCTGTTGTGACAAAGAACGACCTGTATATATTCTATAAAAAAATTGAATTTATCTTGGCTCATGCATAGTATAATTGTCATTAGTACATATACTCCCAATCTTAATTAAAAACTTAATCCAATATTTCAGACTTTATCTATGGCCAATTTAACATCGGCTTTGAGGGTGCAAAAGTGTTCTCATAACTTTAGTAAAATGTAAAACATACGGAGAAATATATGCAATTACAAGCACTGGGATTACATTTGTACAACAAAATGTACTGAGCTCCAACTTTTGTGTATGCATGCCTCCACACTTTGTCAGTTTAATAATTATCCAGCATATCAGTTATTTTTCAAAATAGTGCCAATGCACAATTGTTTTCTCACTTTCTTTGATTCACAATAAATGAAGTGATGTGTGGACCCCAGTAAAACATGTCTTGACAAATACCTGCAGTATGTAACAAATACTTGCAGTATGACTATACTGTCGTACAGTGACTATAATCGGTTGTGGTGTCATGATAACGGTCATGAAAATCGACATGTACCACACAGCCAGGTATATCAACATGTACTACACAGCTAGGTTTGGTGATATGTACCACACAGCCATGGCAGGTATGGCGACATGTACCACACAGCTAGGTATATCGACATTTTTTCCCAGCACATGCTACTCTCTGATCTACGTACATACAGCAATAGCACCTGTCTGGCATTTATCATCACACATACTCACTTATACTTTCTCCAGTGATCAATGAGTACATGAATGGTCACATGGTTTTGGCGTGTCATACCCAGCATGCTGAAGTCATGAGAGTAATGATTCTTCATAGCCGTTATCAAGAAAACCTAACCCTATAATCTCACTGAACTTAATGAATTCATGTAGAGCTTTCCTCTGCCGGAGTGACTTCCTCACTTGGACCATTGACAGTGTTATTCAGTAAAAATGTTACAACAACCTGTTATCGTTCAACAAGCGATGGCGCCATCTACGTCACATCTTGGTGGAAGACGAGAGTATATGCGGCCCAAACTGCTACTGGACTTGGAATTACTCAAATTGTTCTAGGGATATCCGCATTTGTACTTGGCATTGCAGCGATTATTGCTGATTGTGCGGGGGCTTTTATTGGAACCGGAATATGGTGTGGTACTTTTGTAAGTCATTTGAGCTACTTGCACGGTTTTAAAACATGGTTGATATATACAGTTTTAAAACTACTACTACGAGTTCACATATACACATAGAAATAACGTTGAGTGGCTTCATCGAATCCAACACACGTGATAGGTTAATACTTGGTATTCAGGTTAGTACTAGGAGAGTAAAAAGCAAGCAATGTTCTAGGTTATACAGTTTCACCTATAGTGATTAGGAGTTTGGCTTATATACCATGGAATTCATACTATAGTATTTTACTTAGGAAATAACTGAAAGTCAATATCTTGGAATGGGCTAAAGAATATATGTTTTCTGATTATCTGCATAGTGTATATTTTTACATGTCTGTATCATTCAATTTATCAATAAATTGTATTCGGTCTTAAACTGACATGTTGTCTATCAAGTAACCAAAGACATATTCACTAAAAAGTGGTCAAACACATTGCATATGTTAATTAGCAGTCAATGTTATCTATTGGTAGTGTAGTGGCAACTTTATAATTAAATCTTGAGCCGACGCTTGGTTTTTAGAATCCGCCACCATGTTAACTTGACATTGTACTAAGTTTGTAACTGTGGTATCATTTTTTTGACAATTAATCTATTCACCGATAATTGTTAAAATACCAATATTGAGATATAATTGTACATGTTAATCAACATCTTATCTGTAAATAGTGCAGTAATAGATTGAAATCGTGATTGCTCTTGAGGGCGCTGTTTTTTGAATGCGGACCTCAAAATCAATTTGATTTTGATTTCTTTAACCATATTATATCTACAGCTTCAAAATACGTTCATCCACAGGTGATTCAATACTATTCACGATTGCAAGCAACTTATTTAACCATCAGAACATATTCAAATATACTGCTCAGTTGTAGATTTAAATAACACGTTGTGTGTGTGTTTGTTTGTTTGTTTGTTTGTTTGTTTGTTTGTTTGTTTGTTTGTTTATAATATCTAGAAGAGGTTAACTATAATATTAAAAGTAATAAAAATAAAGTAGAAAATCTGCCATATATAGTATCCATCGGTTATCAAAGTAATTCATTGAGAACTTAAAATGTCAATAATTTATAAATATGTTTATCCATAATATCTTATCATGTTTGGATTTCAATTCTCAGTTCATTATCACTGGAACGATTGATATAGAGTCAGCAAAAAGGAAGACAGAGTACCGTAAGTTGAACATACTAATGATTGTTGTTCACTTTCTTGTCACCCAGAGACACGGTTATATCACCAGGCATACTGCAATGGCTCATAATACGACATTGTCGAGCGTCAAGACATGTACATATAGTAAAGTCTCTTGGCTAACTTTCTGACACTTTTTTAAAGATCAAATCTGACGAGGCAGTGGATAATCACTCAAGGCACCACTCCGAGCACTCGCACAAAAGTGTTCTGCCCTAAGGCCCCGTACATCAATGTTCAGCATGGACGATTTTCAATAGCAGTAACAACAAGCTTTAGTTACTAGGGGAACACTCGTGAATGACAAAATCAAATTTTCCAACATTGCGCGTTTAACCTGTTAATAATAATTCTGTTACGAAGCTTACCAAATTAAGGGATCGGTCAGTTTCTCCAGCTGGGGGGGGCGTTGGATTCTTAAATCAGGCCGACAAAAAGTCACCGACACCCCCTATCTGTAAAACCAAAATCATGCTGACCACCCCCGCCCCCATCACTTAATTCTAAAACACGATGACCCCCCCCCCCCCCATATATATATATAATATTCACATGACAAGTATTTTTTTAAACGTAAATGTAAGTTTTAAATGAGTTTCCCATGTCACATAAAAATGGCCCCCGTAACATTGGTATAGGGGCATTAATATTGCATGTATAGTAAAGTCACCAGTATATTAAAGAAATTTAGGTGGTCATACCTAGTGTATAATAGAAACTGGAATCTGATGAGATGTGGTGATTTGTAGTGTCAATAACAGGTAGTGTCCAAAATAGAAAGTGTATTAATCCCTTCTGACATCTTCATACTGACGAGTAGAACAATTTAGATTAACTTTTTTTTATATAAAATATCTATAAAGATTACACCAAACCTTCAAGTTCACTTTTGTCCCAAAGTGCAATATAAGTGAAGCATTGATTGTGAAACAGCCAAGCATTTACATGACATGTTCTGTAACTAGTGTGGTAGCTAGGTAATACATGTATATTTATATGTATAGTTATGTTTGAACTAATAAGTTATATTAAACAGGGACAAGAACAAATATTTACATGTACCACATTTCAGACAAGGCTATATGCCATTGTAGAAAAGGATTTTTTTCTTCCATCACAATCCAAGACACAATGACCCCCCCCCCTTCCACAATTTTCATAACAGCATGACCCCCCCCCCCCCTACTGCCAATTTAAAAAACAGGGTGGCCCCCTACAAATCCATCGCCCCCCCCCCGGCCGAAGAAACTGACCGGTCGCTATAAGTGGAATATATTCTGTGATTTGCTACAGGATGGTGGACAAATTTTTAAAAAAAACATGTTTCAGGGTATTGCATACTTTTAAACTACATGTACATAATGTCATATTGTGAACTTTGATACAGAAACCAAGATATGGTAATTGGAAAATAATCACATTGATTTCTATTTCTGTACAAGATTGTAGCAACTATGGTTATGTCAATCATAGCAGCATCTCTAAGTGGTTGTGTCCTGTAGGTGTTTTCGTCTATTGCTTTAGATATTGATTCTTGGACTTGTTATCACAATTATAACGTAAGTATCATGTGCCATAACCTTGGAACAAGACAGATCTACACTCTGACAGTGTTCTTTCATGTCTGTAAATACTGAAGTATCATTCAATTCGATCGCGATTTTCTCCAGCAAGGTAGATGACATCTACAAAATGAAAAGTGAATATGTCGTCTTGACAAGGTAGTTAAAATGTAGTGCTGCAGCTTGTAAACCGAATATTAATAATACAAATACATAGTGTGTCTAGCCACAAGTATAGACGTCAATCAATACACTCGAAATAGATACGTTGATAGGAAGACTTTCAACCGATAAAACGGAATTTATAAATTCATGATTGTCTATTCGTTTCAATGGATACAATAAGGTTATAAATATTCCAACGAAATGAAACCTGCACTTGTTTAGCATTACTTCTCAAAGTTCTCAACATAGATAAAAAAAAAATTATGGACAGGTATGGTAATATCTGATGATTAATCATTTCTCAATTTCTTAATACAGGTTGGGAAGGTAATTATTGATTCCCTCCTTATAACTGTCTCAATCATTGAAGGTACTGTTGCGATCTTGGCCTCTATTGTCTGCTGTAGCGGTCTTTGTTGTGGCAAATCTGAAAGCGCAGATCCAATTGTAAGTATTTGCAAATAGAATGACTATAGTATCAATGACAAATTCGTAATATTCATAAATTCCATATTTGCTCTTCGACTATTTTTATTGAACGATGAATGAACTATAGTCAGGGTCAGGATATGGATGCCACTCTTTGCATGTTTAAGGAAATAGTACACATTTCTCAAATAACTAGAAGTCATATTAATCACAGGCATTTATCATTATTGTTTGCGATGGCTAATACATTTTGTAACTCCTCCTCTTGTCGACCCTTATATAGTTTATATATAATTATTTTAACCATTCCCATTCATATTGTAAGTTTGGAGCTTTATCAGAGTAAAACACTCCTGAAAGAAAACATGAAAGGGGACGTTCAGCTTAGCACAGAGAGCAGAGAGCTGTGTTTAGCTCGAGACGAGAATAATGGAGCAGATGTGCAAGGTGCACAGCTCACAACTGTCCTTTGTATGTTTACCTTGGCTTTGAATATAAGCCAATGTGGTGTCCACTAATATATAATCCTCAAATGTTCAAGTTACCTCTGTACAATATGGAGATATGATAGCGACCTCTGTATAGTCGCAAGATTTAGCTGATGGGTGGTCAAAGATCAAAGATATGTATCAACCACGAATGCAAGAAATGACTTTAGTTCCAGGTGAGTCTAACCAGTAACCATGGTAGCACGATTATGATGAGTCAGCCATGGCATCATAGTTCAACAATTGTTTGATTTGACGTATCGACATGTGTTTCTTTCAAAATTTATATATGTATGATTCATACAAATCTTCTGAATCATTTGGAAGAGAATATTGTATCTACGTTTGACCATTTCACCTTGGATTACTAAGCAGATGTTATGAAGACTGTCACTCTGAGTTTTTATCCAAAATTTACCCACCTCGATATCAGTTTTAAAATAGTCAACGGGCTTGATATTAATCATAGATGTTTCAATTTTAACAGGCTCGGGCTTTGGTTCACAACAACCGACACTTCAGAATGTGCAAATACCCTCACCCCAGCAAACATCAACTGGGTTCTACCCTCAGGTAGCAGTAACAAACCAACCCTCACTGAACTATCCCTCAGTGGCACCACAGATGTATCTACAACCGGGTCAGCAGCCACCATCAGTCTCACAAGGGGCGCCTGGCAATATCAGAAGTGGAACCAGTCCGCCACCAAATTATGATTCGCTTCAAAGTGGCAAACAATAAATGCTGTAAAATTAGGTTGGACAAACCTACGATCGTAGTCAGCGCTAGCCTTGAATAGACTTAGGAAAACAACTGAAATTTGACGGACGGGAAACTGTTATGTTCTCAAGCTATTTTTACCTCATCCCATAACAATGCAAAGTTAAAATTATTGATGTATCTAAAGTTAGTTATTACATTACATTACCTCCTCAACTGATGCCTTTACTTTTCGTCTTTTTGCTGACGACACCAACCTCTTCAGATTTATGGATACCCCCTCCATTGATTTAAATGATATCAATGGTCATTTTAACAAGGTGTATACGTTGTGTCGCGCAAATAAACTCACTATTATCTTAGATAAAACTAACTACATGACATCAAAACCCAACAGAGACAGGTAAATGCTCAAGGTTCCCTGGCTATTGGCAACACAACTATAGAAAGTGTATCCTCAGCCACATACTTGGGCGTCTCAATTGACCCATCATTAACTTGGAAATCTCATGTCGAGAAAGTACGTAGCAAGGTTAGTCCTATAGTAGGCATTATCTCACGTATCCGTCATTATGTTCCAAAATCAGTTCTTCTTTTAATTTACAACAGCCTCATCCTGCCCCAATTCAGCTATCAGAAAGAACGAATTTCAACCCGAAATTAACTGCCTTTCTTTCTGTCTGCTTGTAAGAGTTGCTAGTCAATCAGAAAGAATGAATTTCAACCCCAAATTCGGTCTGTCTGTTTGAAGAGACACAGGGGTAGTTCACTGCCTTTCATTCTGTCTGCCTGCTCGCCTAGTCAATCAGAAAGAATGAATTTCAACCCCAAATTCGGTCTGTCTGTTTGAAGAGACACAGGGGTAGTTCACTGCCTTTCTTTCCGTCTGCTTGTTCGGGTTGCTAGTCAATCAGAAAGAACGAACTTCAACCCGAAATTCACTGCCTTTCTTTCTGTCTGCCTGTTCGGCTATTCAATCAGAAAGAATGAATTTCAACCCGAAATTCGGTCTGTCTGTTTGAAGAGACACAGGGGTAGTTCACTGCCTTTCTTTCTGTCTGCTTGTTCGGGTTAATTGATAATCAACCCGAACAAGCAGACAGAAAGAAAGGCAGTCAGCTACCCCTATGTCTCTCCAAACAGACAGACCGAATTTCGGGTTGAAATTCGTTCTTTATGATTGATAATCAACCCGAACAAGCAGACAGAAAGAAAGGCAGTCAGCTACCCCTATGTCTCTCCAAACAGACAGACCGAATTTCGGGTTGAAATTCGTTCTTTCTGATTGATAATCAACCCCAACAAGCAGACAGAAAGAAAGGCAGTTAGCTACCCCTATGTGTTTTCAATCAGAAAGACCGAATTTCGGGTGGAAATTCGTTCTTTCTGATTGACTAGCAACCCGAACAAGCAGACAGAAAGAAAGGCAGTCAGCTACCCCTATGTCTCTCCAAACAGACAGACCGAATTTCGGGTTGAAATTCGTTCTTTCTGATTGGTAATCAACCCGAACAAGCAGACAGAAAGAAAGGCAGTCAGCTACCCCTATGTCTCTCCAAACAGACAGACCGAATTTCGGGTTGAAATTCGTTCTTTCTGACTGATAATCAACCCGAACAAGCAGACAGAAAGAAAGGCAGTCAGCTACCCCTATGTCTCTCCAAACAGACAGATCGAATTTCGGGTTGAAATTCGTTCTTTCTGACTGATAATCAACCCGAACAAGCAGACAGAAAGAAAGGCAGTCAGCTAAGAGAATTACAAACAGCCTCAGACTTTTAGTGGTCTGAGATATAGCGGAGAGCAAAGTAACCAGGGAAAGAAAAAGAAGTAGTTTTAAAACTCAATGAGTGAATTGTTCAATATCACACACAAACTAAGTTATGTTGCGCCACAAAAATTGATCATTCAATCGATCAATCATTCAACCAAATAATCAATCAATCAATCAATCAATCAATCAATCAATCAATCAATCAATCAACCGATCGGTCGACCAATCAATCAGTTAGTTACATGCTCGCTGCCCCCTGTGCTGTTATCAGGAGAAGACAATGCACACTGTATATATTCTCATTGCCAATTTCTGATCCAAGCAAAGAGTAAATACTAAAATATTAACTATTAATCATATTCTTATGTGTGCTCTTGATAGTTAACTCTAAAGATGTCACAACAACCTGTTATCGTTCAACAAGCGATGGCGCCATCTACGTCACATCGCAGTGGAAGTCGACAGTATGCCGCCAAAACTGCTACTGGACTTGGAATAACTCAACTTGTTCTTGGGGTACTAGCAGTCGGGTTTGGTATTGGTGCGATTATTGCTCGCTGTGCAGTCTCTTATGTCGGCACAGGAATATGGTGTGGTATACTTGTAAGTGTTATACTTTACCTCCCGTAAGGGTCGATTATGTTATGTGTGTGTGGGTGTGTGTATGTGTGTCTGTCTGTCTGTCTGTCTGTCTGTGGACACGATATCTCAACAATAACTGCATCGAATTTGATGAAATTTGTCTTTTTCAGGAGTTTTTCTGTGAATGGGATTTGCTCCCGTTGGTCTTACATTAAATAAATAAATAACAAATAAATAAATAAATAAATAACAAATAAATAAACAAATAACTAAATAAATATCTTTGAATATGCGTAGGTTTGAGTTAAAAGAATGATTGACTTGCTCACTATTTACTGATTAGCCATATAGTTGATGTCTGATGTCTACACATTCAATTTAACATTAATTGCTAGCATTTGGATCATCAGAACACATTCATATCTGCAGTTAGGTATATATGTAATTTTAAAGTAACAAAAACAAGGTATCTAACATCAGTCATAGTATCCGTTCAAAAACATGGTAATTCATTTCAAATTTAATATATCAGCAATTATCCATGTTCTCTTATCTCAGTTCATTGTCACTGGGTCGATTGAGATAGCATCAGCAAAAGCGAAGACAACATGTACCGTAAGTTATACCGTTAATATTATTTTATGTGTACGATGAGGGTTCAGTTCTAATATATAGCCCATAGACTTGGTTATTTGACTTACCATAAATTTCAGACACCATTTTAGAAACAAAATCAAATTTTCCTATGAAGTGGATAACGTCTTAAAAGATGTTCTGCCGCCCTAAAGCTCGTGCACCTCACTATTACGACCTCATATCAAACATTGTAGATGATTTTCAGTAATGTAATGATCCAGTACGTAGCAATAACAATAATCCTTACCTATCTGTATTAGGGTCTTAGACTAGTAAGACCCCAAAAAATAAAAGATACGAAATTTGCAGACTGTCTCAACTAACATTGTTGAACAAAGAGTTACTAACTACCCAAAGTGCTTTGAAATTGACAATTGTAAAACAGCTCAATATAAAGTCATTCGTTGTAAAAAAAACAACAACAAAAAACACACTCGTAGACTGGAACAATCTGGGCAATATTACTGTGTGCGCTAAATCAAGTTATAACGCCTTTAAAATGGTAATCACTGTCAAAACCATAGAATCTATCCTGTGATTTGCTACAAGACAGAGGAATTAAATAAAAGGTTGCACAGTATTGTAGTGTGCTAGTGCGGCATATTTTAAACTACACACTATAAACTCATATTTTGAACTACAATACTGTCAGAAACCAATATATGGCTAATTGGAAAAAGTAATCATATTTATTTCTGTTTTACGAACAGATCGTAGCAACTATGGTTTTGTCAATCATATCATCATCCCTAAGTTTCTGTGCCTTATTGGTTCTCTCTTCAATCGCTTTATCAATTGACGTTTATTATTATGACGTAAGTATCTCATTAAAAATCAACGTTTATGTATCAACCTAATGTAATTTCTGGGACGCCTTAAAATATTCAGTATGCGGCAAGATATTGTAGTCAATTTTTATCATTCAGCCATTGAAAGTATTTTAACTAACTCTATCATCGTCTGGTTCTGGAACATTACGCTGGAGGAGTTAACTTCACTCGAAAAATCGTCTGCACTGCAGAAAGAATCATTGGCACCGATCTGCATTCACTTGACTCCATATATCGCTCGAGGATTAACCGTAAGACAACATCTATTACACAAGATTCAAATCATCCCACTCATGGTCTCTTTAATCTTTTACGCTATGGTAGGCGCTATCGTAGTATAAATACATTCTCTGAACGTTTTAGGATATTATGGTAATTAAAGTACCTGAATCGAATCTGGATAATGGCATCTGCAATGAACATGGGAAGTGCATATATCGCTTATTCGTTTCATGGAAACAATTAGGTTATTAGAGGAGTGTCACTAAAATGAAAGCAACAACTTTTGAAAGATCTCAACCTAGATATAATGTTTTTCCAAGAAAGTAGAAATGGTAACATATAAAATGATTATTGGTGTCTCAATTCCATCAATACAGGTTGCAAGGGTAACTATTGATGCCTTCCTTGTAACTATCTCCGTTATTGAAGGTATTGTTGCCATCGTAGCCTCTGTTGTATGCTGTAGGAGTGTTTGCTGTGGTAGATCTGAAAGCGTAGCTCCAACTGTGAGTATTACTTGACATTTATTCACCGCTCATTTTATCCCTGTAGATTCCAGAACAATGACATAATCATTGCATACCACACTGTTTTATTTGCCTTTTAGGACACTTTTTTCTCTCATAATTGCACATATCAACAAGTTCTACAATTAATGTAAATATAAAAACATGAAAATGTGACAACTGTTCTCGCAAGAAGGTTTAAGAAGACACAACTTAATTCCTGAGTTTTGTGCTTTTATCTTATAAAAGTCATTTATAGAAATGCTAGTGTATGCATGTCCAATTATATTACACACACACACACACACACACACTATATATATATATATATATATATATATATATATATATATATATATATATATATATATATATATATAGTTTTCCATATAGTTTTGGTAGTACTGGAACTCTTTCTTGGGTGTAACTCGGAGTTTCACGCATATTGCGATCATCAGACACTCTGAGGCCTACTCTCTGGGTGTGCTGTATATATAGAGTGTAGACAATAGAAATACCATCACTATTGTCTGTGTCGGTGGGTAGGTGTTGTATGTGTGGAGGTGTTGGTTGTTATTGTGTGGGTTATTGGGTGCGGACAAGTGAGTGTTGGCGGGTTGTTCTATGTTGGGCTTTGAAGACATATGAAGACATATCAGATGAAGACAAACAAATTATCATGCACGCGCGGAAATCTCTCCTCTTTGATAAAACCAAACCATGGGTAAAAAAGAATAGCAATGGATCATTTGACGTCACAATGGGAAGCAACGACGGGGCCGAAATATGCGAACTGGTCGGAATATTCATGCTACACAAATTAGCCAAAAAATACGGTAAAGAAAACATAGGTCTATATAGGGACGACGGACTAGCCGCCTTCAAGAACATCACCGGAAGTAAATCAGAAAGTATCAGAAAAGACATAACTAAAACCTTCAAAGCCATGGGGTTAAAAATAACCATACTCACCAATCTGAAAACCGTCAACTTTCTAGACATAACGCTCAACCTCAACAACGGTAAATATTACCCTTACAGGAAACCCAACGACAACCCCATGTACATACACACACAGTCTAACCACCCACCCAGCATCATCAAGAACATATCGTCAGCCATCGGCCGTAGAATTTCCGACATATCATCCGACGAACACATCTTCAACCAGGCAGCCCCACTGTACCAAAATGCACTAAAAACCAGCGGCCACAAAGAGAACATCACGTACACCAGCACCCCGACGCAGAAAAACAAGAAAAACAGAAATAGAAACACCATCTGGTTTAACCCACCATACAGCAAAAATGTAGCCACCAATGTAGGCAAACGATTCCTCAACCTAATCACAAAACATTTCCCAGCAGACTCTAAGTTACACAAAATATTCAACAGAAACAATGTCAAAGTCAGTTATAGCTGCATGCCAAACATGGCTACCATAATCAAAGCGCATAACGCCACCATCTCCAACAGCGAAACTAAACCCACTCAAAAACCCTGTAATTGCAGACAGAAAGACACCTGCCCTCTGAACGGCGAATGCCAAACGGAAAACATCGTATACCAAGCCACCGTCCACGGAAAACAAACAAAAGTATATATCGGTCTAACAGAGAACAACTTCAAACAGAGATACGCCAACCACAAACAGTCATTCAAACATGAAAAACACGAAAACAGCACAGAACTATCAAAACACATTTGGAAACTGAAAAGAAACAATGAGCCTTTTTCCGTATCCTGGTCCATCAACAAGAAAGCCCAAGCATACACCAATAAAACAAAACGATGCAACCTGTGTTTAACCGAAAAACTAACTATTATTAAAGCAGACAAAAGCTCAACACTAAACAAAAGAACTGAGTTGATATCCAAATGCCGACACGAGAATAAGTTTTATTTGTCCAACTTCAATAGAGCATCTATCACCTAAACTATTAAACCCGTTAACTAACGGAACATCAAAGCCCAACATGGAACAACCCGCCAACACTCACTTGTCCGCACCCAATAACCCACACAATAACAACCAACACCTCCACACATACAACACCTACCCACCGACACAGACAATAGTGATGGTATTTCTATTGTCTACACTCTATATATACAGCACACCCAGAGAGTAGGCCTCAGAGTGTCTGATGATCGCAATATGCGTGAAACTCCGAGTTACACCCAAGAAAGAGTTCCAGTACTACCAAAACTATTACGCTCTGCCACTGCGGTATAGAGCACTGTCTTATAGCAGATTGATACTCACCGAGTTATATATATATATATATATATATATATATATATATATATATATATATATATATATATATATATATATATATATATTGTGTTGATTTTTGCATTACCTCTCTGCTATTGTGATTTTGTGATAGATATATTACATGCCCGCTCAAATGAATAACCTACCAAATCAGGTTCCTATGACGACAGTGCAGCCAGCCTCCAACCTACATATGTATCAACCGGGTACGCAGGTTGTGACTTTAGTTCCGGGTAAGTTTTATCTGCAACCATGGTAACAAGAGTGTATTACGTCAACCATGACATCTTTGACTGATTTGGCATACGTATATATCTGGTTGTTGGCAAATTCATATATTTTTGAGTTTTGGCAATCTTCTTAATCATCACATTGGAACAGAATAATATTTTTATATAAGCTTAATATGTTCACTATGAATTAGCATATATTTACCATATACATGGGATGAATCGATTTGGTCAGTCCGTGATTTTTCTCCAAAATTTTTGTCACCTTAATATTGGTGTTACAATTAATGGCCCGCACAGGTTAATATTAATCACAGATGCTTCATTTTTAACAGGATCAGGCTTTGGTTCACAAGCAACAATCCCCGCAGCACAATGTACAAATGTACTCACCCCAGATCTACCCACAGGCATCACTACATCCGGGTCCGCAACAACAGTCAGCCTCTCAAGCGCCACAACAAGAACCCCAACAACTACAAATGCCAGCTTACAATGTTGAACACATTGTATGTATGTATGTATGTATGTATGTATGTATGCATGCATGCATACATACATACATACATACATACATACATACATACAACTCAAATCGACGAACAAGCAACTGTTTGTTTGAGGGAAGAAACAGTTGCTCGTTCGTCGATTTGAGTTGTATGTATGTATGTATGTATGTATGTATGTATGTATGTATGTATGTATGTATGTCTATTATGATTTCTAATACAACAATAAATGACATAGAGAGGATCCAATCATTAACCACAAAACAACGGCTTTCTAGTGAATGGTTTTACTACAGGAAAGGTAGAATTACTGCAAGTGTTGCAAGTGACATTGTAAAATGTAAGGGAAAAAGAGAAAGGGTTGATACCATTGTTAGCAGAATTATGGGAGAAAGTTGTGACCTGTCTGGTGTTCCAGCTGTGTATTTTGGTATTGAAAGTGAGCCTGTCATTCGACAGCTTTACTCTGATAAATATGCTAAGACACATAGAAAAGCAAGAATAAAGCAAACAGGATTGTGTGTATGTAAGGGTTTTCCCTACATTGATGGAAGTGCTGATGATCTTGTTACGTGTGCATGTTGTCCTCCTGGTCAGTCAGAGTATAAAGCATGCTATAAACATAGGAATGGCCTTCCAAAGGATGCAGCAGAAGACCCTCAGTCTCAAAGTGTATATCTTGATGAAAATAATGAAGTGAGACTTAGTACAGAGTCTGCTTGGTATATACAAATTCAAGTTCAGCTTGCATGCACTGAACGTCAGTGGTGTGATTCTGTGTTATACACACGCAAGGGAATTGATGTTGACAGGATATATTTTGATGACATATTTTGGAAGTCAACTGAAAAGTTGCTTTCTGCATTTTACAGAGCAAATGTCATAAACAGGTTAATGTAATTATCAAAATTGTAAAGATATGTGATAATCCAATCTTGCTCTTTGTATGTGATATTTATCCACGTATATTTCTGTAACCATAAATAGTAAGTCAAATAGTAAATCATATTATATGTCATAGTCATAGTCATAGTACGCGTGGCGTTCTGATTGGTCATAAAGAAGGTGACGATTGTACGCGCAACTATGACCCCATGCATTGCGCTTTACCAGTTAGTATTGTACATATCAATGACTAATATTTGAATATTTAGTATTTCGACAATTTCAACCCCTTGTCTTAAAAATATATTAATTAACTTCTAAAATTGAGCTACTATAAAAAAAAAAGTTTAATTAGCTCTTATCCCGTCGGTTGACTGACAAGAAAAGTTGGCATTGACATATTGTGATCATTTGAATGATGTAAAAACAATCTCATTTCTTTGTCACAGAGCAGATAATGACAGCAGTTAGAATTTGTCTGACGATCTCATTTTAAGTCAATTATCACCGATGACTTCATCGTTTACTTACATCAAATCATATAGAAGATATTATGACGTCATTGTTTAAAAATAGAAATGTAGACTTTTCTCAAAGTAAAAGTTTTGACAATAAAGGCCGGAGAGGTAAATGTCGAACCGTACATCTCTGTCGACGTCTGTTATGTTCATGATCTATTCCTAGGCGCTCGTGCGTGATCCGGTACACAATACAAGAAGTAATTTTGAATGTAGTATAGTTTAGCTAAACATTCACTACAGCATTAGGCGTTAAGAAGAGAATAGCGACCCGAATGTGAATCAAACACACACTGATTTCATATATATGACACGTTGTCATTATATTCCTGTAAATTGCGAAACCAAAATAACCATGAACAACTTATTATTTATATGAAATAAGAGACCACAACGTATAACCGACCCTCTATGTAATCGATATCATTGATGTAATGTGTACATTGTGTACTGGTTTGATGTCTGTATGTGTGTATATGTATGTATGTATGTATGTATGCATGTATGTATGTATGTATGTATGTATGTATGCATGCATGTATGTATGTATGTATGTATGTATGTATGTATGTATGTATGTATGTATGTATGTATGTATGTATAAAGTATATAATAATAATAACTATTATTATTTACTGTATTTATAAACTTACATCTTGAAATCATTGACTTGACTGACCACAACAAACAGCTCTGCAGCAGAACGCAGATGTCAAGATAGCAATGATCCCCTCAATTATTGCCACAGCTATCAGAAGACCATCAACTGCCATACGATTATACTGTTTTCTGGAGTAATTTAGAAGATTGACGCCATGGCAAATGAAGAGATGACTGTAGGTATGTAAATGTTTTTGTTTCTTAATTTTCAGATTAAAACTCGGATTTATTGTAGAAATTAGCCTCATTTGACAATATAAAGAGATGTGAAATTTTGACAAAAGAACAACATATAAAATCATGATAGAGGAGTTGCTAAGATAATGCATCAGTACATTTATATACATGACTACAGCATGACTCTATTTCACAAAAATATTTGAATTTTCCGTCCATTGTACAAGAGCAGAATATGGACGTTAGTTTCTTAGGTAGGTAATTATGTAAACACAGCCTTCATTGAATGATATTAAGTTACAGTTCTAGAATACTTGATATTATGTTATAAATATCTGATGATATGCAAATAATAACTTCATAATTTATAATCTATTCTTTCACACATATTTAAACTTTTATACAAAATTGTGTCAGGATAAGTTGAACCCCACAAGTTATGACACACAAGTGCACATGTGTCATACTCTGGGTATTTGTGCGAGTGTTTGCAGTGTTCTCTGCGCCCGTCCTTTCACGAGCGTAGTGAGATACACACAATGTCCATGAATTAAAATCAATATCATTAAGTTCTGGAGGATATTATGCAAACTGTTAATATTTCAATGTCAAGAAAATGTTATGCTGATCTTTGCACATCATGGTGTAATTTTATCTGCTCTTGATAAATATTAATTTTGCTTTCGATAATGCATTACTAAAAACTTACTAATGCAATGTTCATAACACCTCATACTTTTATAGTATTCTTTACTATATTCATGTAAAAACTTTGTAAGCATTCATGAAAATTTACATCATGTGAGTATTAGTGACTTCTGAATTCAATAAAAGTCATTCGATGCTAGAGATTGTATTCTAATAAATAGCGCCCTCTAATGTTGGGTATTTGATGTAAGCATTGCACGAGATATCTGTTCTTCGAATGCATGGCTTCTGTTTTGTGAGCTACAGTCAATCAATGAAAAGAATTTGTACAGCACCAAAATCCAATACGACGACATGTTCTATGGCGCTGAACAGGAACGATAGTAGATCATTGTAAAAAGTTAGAAAGCTTTTGCAAACAGATGTGTCTTGATGTCCTTCTTGAATGTATCGACAGTTGACGAAGAACGAAGTTCAAGTGGTATACTGTTCCATAAGACTGGCGTTGCTTGCAAGAACGCACGCTCACCGTACGACTAATTTGTATTACAACAGGGTATATGAAGTAGACTTTTGTTATTTGAGGGAAGTGAACAAGTTAATTTGACATTTGCAATACATGATTCCTTCACCATCTCTGCCTTGATATCCCAATAAAATGAGGTACGTTAAGTATACAATATATGATGTACCTATTCATTTAGCCCAATATACAATTCAATCTTTTCAATTAAGTGAATCAAAGTTACATTATACCATGCACAAGCCAAGTTGAACAAAAAATATGGATTATATACTCTGATCATTCTACGTCACAATAACGCACGTGTACCGTATGTCATTACAACACGTGTCTACGTCACTGGTTCTGCTGTGTTCAAAATATGAGTCAAACCATTCAAATTGTCATTACTTTCCCTGGTTTTCCTTAGATATTACGGGAGCTGGCATAATTATGTTATTCTCCAATATTTTCAGCTTGAAAATACTCGTGACCTAAGGGTTGTTACTACTTATCTAGTGACTCATAGTGACAAAGACCCCTTAGATCACTTGTGTTTTCCTTGGATGAACAAAGAAAAATATTGTGGAATAACATCTAATTAGACCACATATCAATTAAAGAATTAAATATTCATTGATTAATCTAAAAACCTATAATTAATTATTCACCAATATTTTTTCTTCGTTCAGCCAAGGAAAATACGAGTTACCTAAGGGCAGGGTCTTGTCACTATAAGTCACTTGATGAGTAGTGACAACACTTAGGGCAAGAGTATTTTCTGTTGTGACATAGGACGACCTGTATATATTCTATTTAAAAAAATTAAATTTATCTTGGCTCGTGCATATTATAATTATCATTAGTACCTATACTCCCAATCTTAATTAAAAACTTAATCCAATATTTCAGACTTTATCTATGGCCGATTTAACATCGGCTTTGAGGGTGCAAAACTGTTCTCATAACTTTAGTAAAATATAAAACATAGTTACGGAGAAATATATGCAATTACAAGCACTGGGATTACATTTGTACAACAAAATGTACTGAGCTCCAACTTATGCGAATGCCTCCACACTTTGTAAGTCTAATAATTATCCAGTATATAACAGTTATTTTTCAAAATAATGCTGATACATAATTCTTTTGGCACCTCCTTTGGTTCACAATAAATGAAGTGATGTATGGACCCCAGTAAAACATGTCTTGACAAATACTTGCAGGATGACCGTACTGTCGTACAGTGACTATAATCAGTTGTGGTGTCATGATAACGGTCATGAAAAAGGCGACTTTTTCCCAGCACATGCTACTCTCTGATCTACGTACATACAGCAATAGCACCTGCCTGGCATTTATCATCACTTATACTTTCTCCAATGATCAATGTACATGAATGGTCACATCTTTTAGCGTGTCATAGCCAGCATGCTGACAGTCATAAAACTAAAGATTCTTTATAGCCGTTATCAAGAAAACCTAGCCCTATAATCTCACTGAACTTAATGAATTCATGTAGAGCTCTCCTCTGCCGGAGTAACTTCCTCACTTGGACCATCGACAGCAGAGGGGTCCCCTCCACTGTCTATGTTTGGATTGTCATCTTGTTGATGGTGACTCAATTCAAACAACTTTTCAGCAAGCTTTTCAATACGATCGTGGTATTCCACTTTCTGTGACAGACAAAAAACAACAAAGATGTCATATTTTTGCAAACGATGTCATTTGCATTTATTTTTTAATGCTTGTGACTATTGTTCAACTTTCACTCCAGTGTGGTCTTTTTGTCAGGAGGTTCAGTTTCTTCACTTACTTTATATTTCAGTTGCGATAAAAAATTTTTACTGATAAAATGCCTTATACATTAATTTACCAATATAACATTTCTAGTATATAGATATTTGGAGTAAACAGCATTTACTGACAATACCCATTAGTAAAGAGACTTACCGTATAATTGTTTTTAGGAACACCATTGAATCCATACAACACACCCCACCAGCATGCACCTATCACACCTGTAGAGTCACTGTCACCACTATGAAACATTGCACGGCTACAAAACTCATTCCAATTATCACCCCCACTCAGCAATGCATCATATCTGCAAAACAAACATACAGTGATATTATTTTTCAAATATTCAAAATTGAAACATATTTTATGCATTCTTGAAATGTCTTTTGCAGTTAACAAAATGAAAACATTCACTTCAGTATTCACGCACAAAAGTAATATGATGTATGATATGAAAAAATAGATTTTGTGATAGCCTACGCAATCATTGGAGCATCATGGCCGCTAGCACCTCCCCAACCAGCAAAACTGAGAGACTTGTAGAACTGGTCACGTTCTTTGACTCCGAAGTTTTCTGGAAAAACTGGTTGTGATTTGCCATCTTCTATCTGTCGTAGTTTGAGATAATCTGTCCATTTGTCAGTGAAGTACGACCTACATCACAAATTAACATTAAACAAATGTAATTATTATATTATTATGATAAAATAAATCTATATTCAGGGTAAAACTCACAAAAAAAGTGTTACAAATGATGCAAAGTGTTGAAGGGATGGCTTCTTTCCATTGAGGCCCCCAAACATCAAATCGACAATCAAACAAGAGTCAACTTACAAATTCTAAAATACATTAAAACACATTGTGACATCATACCTCCAGATATATAAAATAACTGCTAGTCAGAAAAATTGTCTCTGTAATTGTCTTTGAAGTGTTTAAAAGTTTTAGCCTGCTTTACATGTTCGGGTAACGAATTTGATGTAATGTATTGAATATTCATAGTGCATTGACAGTAAATATAAATATTTTGAAAAATGTGAAAATTTTGATTTAGTGTGACTTATAAGCCCGAAGGGGCTAGGTGAAAATGTTTCCCTTCATGTGTTCCTACAATTGTAAACTGTCAGTCATGACCCTATCACTAGAATTAATCCCCACTACCACTATAAAACTGCATGAATGTGTCATTTACATTTGTAACTAAAATTGTTAGTTCATGCTAAAATATTCATTTATAACACAATTAATACACTAATTTACAAACAGGAGTAGAGAATGTTTGACAAGATCTTTTGAGATGACATGATGTATGATGGTGAAAATAAATGTAAACATTGATATTTTGCCTACCAGGAAATTTGACAAATTTTTGGAGTACAACCCATTCCCCAAAAGACAACATTTTGTATATTGTTTATTGCTTTGATTTGTAATCAAACACAAATTGAATGTAAATCATGTAAATGACTGGTATGTATTATCATCATGTTTCTATACTTTGAGAAATAGGTCTAACTTCATAGTATATACATGTACTGTACTCACCAATGACTTTCATTCTCTTGTACATCTCTGCCTACCGACTTGATGTACTGCAAGGCTTGAGGTAACGTCGCCATCAATCCTGCACCCCATTCTATCACTGTGGATCAATAACAACACACACTTTTCAAATATGGGAACAACAGTTACAAGACTATCTTAATTACTTCCTTCTTGATCTGCACTGTGAATTTTACAAAACAAACTAACTTTGGGACAAGTATCACTAACTTTGGGACAAGTATATGTAAAGTTATAAGAATAATTGCTATTTGAAACGTCAAGGATTATACTAATTGAAAAAGGATGGTATTGCTTGTTACTTGTGCACTTCTATGTAGCAATAAATGTAACTCCAGAAGCTACAAGGTTTTACAATTATTTATTAGGCCTAAAAAATTATTTGGTTCCGGTTACCTGACCCCACCTAGTTTTTCACTTATTTCTTTATGTATTTGAGATTAAAATAATAAAATTGCAAAAATTGTGAAGTCTCGCAAGAAATAGTGGATACAGAAACTGACATAAACTTAAAAAGACAATATAATACTGTTCTTCCAATCTGTAATTGCTGTACATTTGATGAGAAGAAGCCAATAACACAGAGACCATATGGAAAACAATGGAAAACATAACTACCTGAACCAGACACTCACACATGAAAAAAAATATATAAAATAAAATAAAAAATCTACCTACCCTACCTGTTCGAAAGTTGAGCGTAATAGGAACCACACAATTTGTTCTATTAGGCTTTATATCTTTCACTCAATGAGTTGAAGTTTGCCAAGTTTTAATGAGGAATTCAAGATGTCTGTCATACTTGAAAGTGATGACTTGGCAATTTCACTGAACTGATGACTTTTGGAGGATCATCAGCTGTTGGTAAATTTTTCTTCCCCTTCATTTATCCATAACTGGGAATCTGTTCAGTTGAAACTTGCTCCTTAACCTTTATATAGCCAATCTCAATTGAAACTTGCAAACAATGTGATTGTTAAGAGAACTACGAAGAATAGTACCATTAAGAGGCATTTCATTTTATGATAATCTGTCAGCTTCATAGGCCATCATTACCAACAACAGTTCACAATAATGATTTTGTGTGCCTCAATATAAGAAAACTGACAGTAACTTTGCCTGTGCAGCATATAAACTTACCAGGTTTATTTTGCACTGCATATGAAGTAAATAACGCTGCAGTCAAACTTCCAAGATATCCCGTAGGGTGATAATGGGTCATACGACCACTTTCTACACTGACACTTATTAAATCTTGGAGTTGTTCTGGTCTAGGAAACCGTAAACCTATGCACATAGCTCTCATGGCTGCACCACACCCTCCACCTCTATCCACAAATACAGAAAATAGAAGGTCAATTTGAGATGTAAATACATATAGTGCCATTGGCACTGCAGCACAACTGATCATACAGAATTAATCATTCCTGAGCTAAAAAAGCTGTTTAACTGCTACCTTTTAAACACAAAACGTAAATGTTATAAACAAAGTTGTCATGGTATGAAAAGTAGGAATTGAAACAAGTTCAAAATTGGATGGGTTGAGATTGGGAAGAAAATGATTGTGAATCAAGGATTGCTAGAGATATGTTCCTACCTTGGATTGAATGGTATAGTATACCCTCCTGGTCGGTTTGGTTTCAAAGTATGGCATGCTGATGTGGTAGTTAAACCTACAAAAAGACGAATCCAACCTTTCTATTTACCAACTGTCTTTATTTCCAATAACAATGTTTTTAAAACATGTTTGTTTTTTCAAGTATGTTTTCTTCAGGAATCTTACTTGTTTGCTTTATGCTAGACTCAAAGAAAGATTGTTTTGCAAACAGAATTGTAATTATAATAGACTTTATTCTACAGTGATGATTTCAGAAAGCAAATGAAAATTAAGGTTACATAATCTTAATTCTCGTAATATTGACTATATAGCAAAGGTAAATAACGACACAAAAAAAAGATAATCAAAAACTAATGAATAACTACAGTTTAAGTGTTATGAGGAGAGACACATTCACCAAAGACTTACATCTCCAACACCAAAGGTACCACAAAATATGCAGTCTTGATTTTTGGAAAGGAAAATACAACTACTGACATCAGACCATGGACGAAAGTAACCTGTTACAAACAGGGAAAGTAATCAACTGAATTGGATTTAATAAAACTTGGCACAACATGTTGGAAGTACAGAGACTTGTATAAGTTACATTTCATCATTTGATAAGAACAGTTCATGTTCACAAACAAGTTAGAAGTTCCCCTGGCATTTCGTGCACACATAAAGAGGCCATAAAACTGTTCTTGTATGGTACAACCATGAAATGTAATACAAGTCTCTGTACTTCCAACCTACTGTGCCAAGTATTATTAATCTAATTCAGTTGTTTACTTTCCCTCTTTGTAACAGGTTCCATTCATCCATGGTCTGATGTCAGTAGTTGTATATATATACAATTGTACTGATATTTGCATTGGAGTGCAATACTGAAATCAGTATGGTGTACCTGTATACAAAAGAGCGTACTACTAGAGTTCCATGATGTATATGAAATCATGTGAATACACATTCACATCATTTTGAAATTTGCAAGTTCAGATAAACATATATCATAATATACAGAACTCCATGACGCATTTGAGTGCCAGAATAGGATCTCAGGGGATTTGCACTTGTGTTTTATTTTTTATTTTTTTTTTGCATGTGCCTTTTCACATGCAAGCGAGTGAGAGTAGGGCCACAGACAATATGAGTTCAAATACCTCAAGTGTGGTACACCACAACCCACATGTTATAGACTTCTGTCATGCTATTTCCAGACACACAATAGAGTACATAGTGATACACTAAAAGTATTCCATTCTCCCTAGAGGGTATTTGTTAGTATTACAAGTATAGGCACAAGTTTGGAGAAAGAGAATTTATTATGGTGATCAATTTCAGTTTTACTTACCTGGAGCCCTACCAGTCATGTCTCTTACACAGGTTTCTTTATATTTGGCAGCAAGCTCCAGAAACAGCTGTTCTCCAATAGGTTTATTGGTTGCTAAGGCTACCATATGATAAAAAGTAAAATTAACATGAGTTAACTTAGCAATTTGTGACATGAAATGAAGTGCATTGTGAATATAAAAATTGAAATTTCCAACTTTTTAATAATTTAATTTTTAATTCCAATTCCATTTTGTGATTAAAACTTAACATTTCTCACCCTGGAAGGAAAAATATTTTATACAAAAGACAGAAATAGTTTGTGTCTTAATCATCAAACAATTTTCTGGTTCTTTAATAACTTATTTGACTCCAAGCATTGATATAAGCAGTAACATAGACATAGACATTTACTGTCAATTTGAAAATTTGCAAATATCAAATAATCACATTTTAAACTTACCTTCAGCTGTTGCTATATGTAATACAGTATCATCACTAACACACCAGCCTGGTACTACACTCATGCAAGATAAAAAATAGGAAAATCCTAAGAGTTGATTTTTTCTGAACAACTCAAAATAAAAGTTATGACTATATTGTCTTGGGTGATATTGCATACTGGTTTTGTTTCTGCCCTCAGAAAGTGTGCATACTTTTCCATGACAGCAAAAGTATACGCTCCATATTTCCGAGTGGACATGTTTTTTGTAACAATTAACACACCACTTTGCTGTATTGTGATACTATTACAGGTCTGGAGTCTGTATTCTTTGCTTACTACATAATGTAGATTTCTGTGATACTGGCAAATTTGGTTAGGGTGACCCTATTTTTCTTCTGTTTCTCACTACCTGACAGGCCTAAATTTTCAACTTTGACATTAATATGAAAAAAATATTGTATTTTCACCCATCCTTAATATTTTGCTGAACAGCACCCTCTCTGGCAAAAATAACAAAGTGTCTGGACTTTCGATGTCATCTACAGTCATGGCGGTGATGACAAAACTTGTTCACAAACAGAGCATTTCTTTCAGGACAGAAGTTATTCAAGTAGGGGGGGGGGGGGGGGGCTGAGAACATGTCAATTGTGTACAGAAGCTAGGAAAAGGCTTGTTACCAGGAATCCAATAAAAAGAAGATAGAGCGGAGGAAAAGGAGATGCACAAAAACATGAAGAAGATGATTTTTTACCCCTTTTTTTAAATCGACTGACCACCCCAAAGTCATGAGAAACAATTTAGAAAATAGAGTTACCCTTAGCCTGACATTACAAGTACAGAGTACAAAACCTTACGTACATTTAACAACAATCTTCTCTAAGCCTCCTAATTTCTTCAACTCTTTATGAATATCTTCTCCAACGTGACAGAATTCCCAATCTCCATTTTTGTAACCAAGTGCATCACCAACAGCACTGAGAAGCATACCTGCCCTGTACTTATCACGCATATCAGCAGCAGCCATCTTGAATCACTCAATACCTTGTGGATCTATTTATGCAAATAGTCATAAAAAACACACATTTTCATCAATTGATAAAAAAGAAAGGTTAGGTGGTGTTATTTATCGCTACATGTTTTTCAGCCAACCCTACATGTAGGCAAAAGAGAAATAGGGAATTCTGTTATGTATGAAATAAAACACTTTCAGTTGTTATAACCCCTGACAGTGTTGACAAGACATCAGAGAAAATTTGTGATTCACTTCCATAGAATGTGTTGGACCCAGCGAGTAGAAGTTTCCATTTGTTACTAACACTATGACTAGAGTACATGAACATTCATTCTGCATTCATTTTCTTGTATGTTTCTGTAAACTTTTAGTGGGAGCAATGTGTAGCCAGTCTGGAAATTGAACACATGTAGATTTTGCCTACCCAGTATTATCTCCCAAATCTCATATTCATATATTATATATAGTAGTCAAAAATTCAATATATACAATTTTGGTTTCATGAAATTAGTGTACACTTTCATCACATGACATAATGTCTGTAATTTATTGCAAATATCTTTCAATAGCTGGACTTGACAAAAATCCACTTTGTCCTGATTAATACAATGAGATGTAAATGAGTAAATAATATATCTACCAGATATACTTCAGGATTAAAGGGATACGGGCTGCATATGTTTTGGGACATAATTTTTTCTACATATTAAAAAGTTATTCACAATATTCTACTTACTGATGTATACTTAACCATCACTTGCAATTGACTGAACCAAAACCTGGTATTAGAATATAACTTATTAACGATCCGATAACATAATTTATTATATACTATCAAAAAATGTACAGGAACTCCCTACTATGCGATCAACAGTTCTATGAATGCTAGAACACAAATTGTGATGTGATACTAGTAAAAATACATCAACATTAAAACCTGACTAATTTAATCAGGGTTTTATGTATGTATTTTCACTTGTAATGAGTAAAAAACTTACAAACTCGGCTTATATCTCTTGTTCCTGCGGAATCATTCAAAAACAGTTGGACGATGGCAACGGTTATTTCATATGATTAATTGTTTGCATTAATTTATTAGGTCAATCTAGTCTGTTACACATGTAGTCTGTAACCATGGAAGTATGTGGTTTATACTTCCATAATGTAACATACAAACATTCATGCCATGCTCCCAGGGCCATGCTCAGCCAGCACCCATTCAGAAGCCGAATAGGGCTGAACAACATGTCGAATCTTACAGTCTACAGTTCAATCCATCTTGAAACAAGCGACCTATCGGTCTGAATAGCTCCGCTGTTGTTTTTAATTTAATTTTTTATTTTGGTAACATGTAGAAGTGGTTCAGTTCTTCAGCTCTTCACTATGCAGTTTTGTTTTAGCGATGTAATAAAGTGGTTAGTGGTTTCATATGATGTCTGACTATAAAACGCATTTTACACAGAAAGTTGGTAATGTATTGTACTTTTATACCATAGTCACCATTTTATTAAAAAAATCTACTGTCATGAAAAATTACACAATATATCAGAAAAATAATGACTGGGAAATGCACACAAGAAAAAGAAAAAAAAGAGGATTTTGAGGTTGGCTATAAATAATTCCAGTGTCTTACAGCTTTAACCCTGGAAAATTTTAATGATGAATGAAATAATCTAGGGATCTAAAATAATTTTGAGGCAATTCGAATTTCAATTGTCTAACAAATTTACCAAGTCAACAACATTCAACTTGTACTAGTTGTAGTAGACATAACATCGTCTGATATTTTAATTTACGGAGTTTCTTGTGACCAGCGCGTGTCAGTAGACTCGGCCAATTTTTTTCATCATTCCAATGTATTTAAACCTTGTACTTGACATTTCGCAATATTTATAATTCTCAACAAATTACCTCAACATGCCTCACCTCGCTCGTACTCAAAGCAGTCCCGGTATGATCACTGACTAGTCGTGCTTGCATACGGAGTAATCTGGGACTCGATTTTGACAATTGTCCCTACTATTTGTTTAGAGTCAAGTCAGCAATATAGACTTGTGCACCGCCTGTCGTATGTAAGCAGGGCTAACCACTGGCATGACAGGAGAGAACCTTTTCGGATTTACATGTAAAACGGGGAAAGATACGAAAAACATAATGCAAAGTCTGAAGCCAAATTAAAGTTGTAATTATTTTAATTATTTTTACCTGCCAAATATTTGCATTTTGGAAATGGCAAGACACGTTCATGTCGTTTAACTTTACATGTAAACTGTCGGCCAATAAACAAAGTTTAGTCGATTCACAGTCGGCAGTGAGACTGCTCTTGCATAACTTCAACTGCATGCCAAGGCACACAGTCGCTTGTAAACTGTTATTCCTTTCCAAATGGTTTTATTCTTGTCTATGACGGTCCTAATACAGAACAATGACGTTATTATAGGGATTGGCGATATTCTTATAAAATCGGTAGCGATGTCATAAATACTTCCATGCTATGAGCGAAAAACTGGGTCAAAATTTCAGGGCCTCAAGTATGCGTCTCGAATTCATCGGAAAATCGGTATTCCTAAATGTAATGCCAAAATTTATTTTGCTGGCACGAAAGAAGAGATATCAGTTGAGGTTTAGGCGTTTTCAGTATCTAAAATGGGTAACTCTAGTGAAAGTTTCGGCGAGTTGAAAATACCGAAAAATAAGGCCCGTGAGCAGCCATTCAAAGTGTCGCTATCTGGAGCATAGCATATGAGGATAGATTATATGGAAATGTGTATTGCGGACTGGCTGATTATGTAGAAGGGGTGCAAAATTTGGATTTGAAGTTTACAACCCTGTTTCGAACAAACACTTGTCATTTGGGCGCAGAATGCGTAGAATTATGACTATAGCACATATTACATTGCTTGTTTGACGTCAATAGTGTCTTTTGAAAAGTGGCAGTTTACTTAAAGTCTCGTCGACTGATTTCCAATATGGCGTCGGTCACAATGCTCATTAACATATTCATTTTTTCTTTAAATTACAAGAAAAAAATCATAAAAAATAAAAATGAAGATGTGCTGACTTGAAATTAAGAAATCTGAGTAAGCTACCCCCTGCGCATCAACACACCAGATATCAAAGTAATCTGACAAATAGTATTTGAGGAGATGATGAAAATGTCATTTTTTGAAAAAAAATCATAAAAAATTGAAAATGGCACAGATCAACTTGGCATGAACAAATCTGAATAGCCTCCCCCCAGGGAACATGCACACCAAATATCGAAGAATTCTAACTGTCACTTTCGGAGAAGATGATGAAAATATAAAAAGTTGACAGACACCTGTGATTCACTCTACTCTCTATACTCTATACAACCTATACCTAAAGCTACGCTTTCAGCTTTCGCTGACAGCGGAGCTAAAAAAAAAATATTTATAAAATGTTCTGATGATATTGGGATAAGTTTTCAGTCCAAATAATAAAATAAAATTACTGACAAATGACGTTGTGACTAGAAATGTTTTGATTAATAAACGATCCTAACAACTTGTGAACAGTTTAGGGAACCCAGTTTCTTGCTGATGAAGGTCTGAGAACCCTGGTATAAATGCAGAAAGCAGAGAATAAGTTCAACTGGCCTTATATAGTTTGCAATATGTTGTACCATAATTTTGGTGGAGAACCCCAGTAAGGAACTCAAGTAGAGATTCTAGCTACTTCCTTACACTGACATCACAGTTCCTATAATCAAACAGTCCAGGCATAAAGGTATAGTATACTTCCATAGGCACTCAAATCAATATGTATGATTTTTTTTATATGTATGGTAAATATTTAATATTTAATATTTTTAATATATAAAATCATACAGATTGATTCGAGTGTCTGTGCTGTGTATACTTCCATGGTCGACAGATAATCGAACCTTTCTGATAACCAAACATCCTGGTAATCAAATAGTTCATATCATTGTCATATTTTTTTTTTACACATGAATTTTGATTTAATTTGTACAGTAGTCTGACTTAATATCAAAATCACTTTGGCGTCGACATGCTTCATCCACGGGCTAAAGTCGTTACTTGCTTCTTCCACGGAAAGTCGTTAGTTGGCTAGGTGTATAATAATCCTGTTTGCATACGGAGTAATCCGGGACTCGATTCTGACAACTGTCCCTCTTAGAGTCAAGTCAGTAATATCACGGACAACTATTCTTGTCTGTGGTAATCTAGACTCGTGCACCGTCTATAAGCAGGACTCGGTGTATAGTCCTGCTTGCAGACAGTGCACGGGTCTATAGTACTGACACGGTATCCAGTCAAAACGGCCCCAACGTCAAAACGGCCCCGCCTTTAATGGTCAAAACGGCCCCAATGGCCCCGCCTTTAATGGGCATAAAATGTACACTTTTGACCCCCTAATTTTGAGACAGTTGTAGAGTTTGCGCCTGTGTTTCAAACCAACCGCGGTACTTATTTAACTTCAGGTCGAGTGCCCCCTGGATACAAGTACTACGTACATTTCTACGCGTAGCTGTACACACAGTTCTTCTCGTGATTGTTACGGGAACCAAACAATAGAGTATTTTCCGTCTCGCGGCAGATCTCGCGAGATATGCAAATAACCTAGCAACGGTTGCTACGGAGGTCAAGCTTTGCGGAGTGGCCATGTTGTTCATATGAAAGTCAATGCATTAGTCTGAAAAAAATACTACCGTTTGTGAACATCTACAATCCTAAGTCATCATGGAAGACATTGAAAAATTGAAAGTACACGAACTAAAGAGCATGTTGCGAAAATATAGCGTGTCAACATCAAGTTAAAAGAAAAATACGCCAGTGTCACACTGTCATTATATTTCCGAACTGACAGTCATTTCTGGGAATACGTTGTCAGTGCCAAACTTATGCAGCATACTAGATGGCTATAATATTTCAATCTTGAGAAATGGTAATTAATGACAAGCAAAATCGAGTAGTTTTGATTATTAGTACACATGTACATGGTGGAAACATTTCCCGTCACCAATATTCAATATAAGTATATTAGAATGCAATGCACATGAAGTGTGGCGTAGTACTACTACACATCCACCAGCCGTAAGCCCTTATGAACCGTTGACATTTACGCTGTTGACAAATACGGACGAAAGCTAAAAGTCTTACACATTTTTAGAGTGCCAATGTCCCGTTTCGGTCCTAGAGTTCAGAATTGAAAAGTTCTTAATTATCGTCACAGATCGGGAAATCATAGTCAGTTCCTGACAATCGTATTCCGATTTTACCACATGTTATCTTCATACAACAATATCTACCAGTCTAGTTCCCAATGACCGTATTCCAATTTTACCCTACCTTAATAACGTAGAGTAAAATCGGAATACGGTCGTCATGAACTAGACTAGTACTGTATGAAGATAACTTAGAGTAAAATCGGAATACAATCGTCAGGAACTAGAATTGGGAATCACCGGCGATGCGTGAAACACGTGTACGTGTCAGCCATGTTTATACTTGAGTTCGATGAACATGTTGTAGAACTCATAGTCCAAATTCGTAAAATAAAACGACATAGTATCTCTAAATTTTAATTTTAAATGCATATATATAGCTCATTTATAAATGTATATGATAAAATCAAAGACAGCGAAAAAAATTCTCAACCGATTTCAAAGTTTTTAGCGGACCCTGACGAATTTAGCTGACGAATTACGGACTAAGAATTACATCATTGCCAACTATTAACACTAACAGCACGTTATACAGTAAAGTGATCGCGTACACGTTGTTGTGTTGGTTTTTAGACGACGCTACGCGACGTATAAAAAGTCTATGGAAAATTTATGACATTGTATCAAATTTTAGACATTGTTTAAAAATAGGAATACAATATTCGCGACCTGACATGCAAGTTTTCAACCATAGGGCCTGCGATCCTCGAGTGGATCCAACTCTAGTAATATTTTCAAGTTCATGTTGAAACTGTCAATCTCAACCGCTCTTCATCTGCGCCCAGACGGCCAAAAATCACCGTCACGTCTGACGGCTAGTTATGAATTTCACATACGCACATCGTTTTTACAACCATACTTTAAAAGTTTGCTTCCCTTGATCTATCATACCATGGAAGTATACTTCCATGATCATACGTATTGCACTGTACGTGACGTCGAGAACAATGGTGTTGCTAAGCGGTTGACACTTCAGCTTGACCACCCGAATGTGGTTGCTATGCACTCAATGGCGTCTCCCGCGAGACGGGTAATGGTCTATTGGTACTTGTCAATCTCCCATAAAGGCGGGGGCCTTTTTGACCTTTTAAAGGCGGGCCGTTTTGACGTTGGGGCCGGTAACTACACCGGTAACCACTGACACAACACAACCCTAAATAGAGGGACAGAATAGAGTCCCGGATTACTCCGTATGCAAGCAGGACTACAATGTAGGTGTATAGTTGCATTAAACCATGGCTCTATTATTGAGAAGCCTTCTCAATAATAGATCCATGATAAAACTTACCTAGTACCTCCGAGTCCGAGTGAGATGAAACTCTGAAAGTGAAACAGTTGACAACGAAAACCTGACAATGACTTTGAAATCAGAGACAAACTGCACTCACAACTCAATGCTGTGCTTTCATATACAAATGTGAACAGATTACAATCGTTTACGTCATTTTCTATTTGTGAGTGTGTGACTGGACGAGCTGACTCGACTATTCATCATGTTTATGTTACACTGCACTAGTATAGTAGTAATGACCTAATCACCAGAAATAACAACATAGCGTAACCTTTGACCTTTACCGACCTATGACGTCAAACAGGAAGTAGCGCAATTTTCAAAACAGTTTCGACCATGGCGAATGTACAGGAGCTGAAATCAGGTGATTTTAACCTTAAATTGATTCAAACACCTCTTATACGTTTACTTATTAGCTATAAGTGATGACATTTATGTAAGAATCGGTTCTGTAGATAGTTTTGCTTACTTTTAAAGACGTATTTATAGTGCTAATTTTAACGACGTTTTTTGACTTGCTCAGTCATGTTTGTTTGGAAAGCTGTCGGTACAATAATTCAATTTCGCTTCAATCAAAGTGTAAATATCCTAAGACAAACTTCATAGTTTTTTCCAACTACATCGATTAATATGCTGCATTAAACATATACATCTTAAACGTAGAAAGCTTTGTAGATATATCTGTTCAGACGTCTAGTGAACAACATGCATGCATTTATTGTCTTGATCAAATTCAAAAGGTCAGTGGACAGCTCTTTCGTCTTGATAAAGGACAACTGAACTTGAAGCCAGGAATCCATGTTTATACCAAGCCATTTCACTGATCAGCATTCATTTAATGTGCACTGGACAGTATGGATTTTAGCACCAGGATAATTTGTCTCTTATTTAATGATTTCCAAATTCCTATACGTTTGAGCTCTAGGGACTATGGTTTGAGTTTTGACACTAATTTACATAAATAGATCTTGCGAGAAAAAACTTATTTTAATTATAGTATACTGATGGAAAACATTTTAGCCACTTGATTTTCATGGCCGGCTATAACAATAGTTTTGACATCAAGTCCACAACAAATGGACATATTTGTCTTTAGCATAAAAGAATGTCATTTGATCCAATTTAACCACATGGAGCTCAGGCTCAGTTAGTTTTGTTTATGCAAATAAATACAAACAAACAAGTAAACAAACAAACAAAAACATAAATAAACAGATAAATGAGTTGATAAATACATGAATAAACAACAAACAAACAAGCAAAAACCCCCCAAAAAAACCACATGCATTGGTGACTCTTTTTTTAAATTGGGGGGGGGGGGGGATTAGTGTTTGTTTGTTGTTGTTTATTCATGTATTTATCTACTCATTTATCTGTTTATTTATGTTTTTGTTTGTTTGTTTACTTGTTTGTTTGTTTGTATTTGTAAACAAAACAAAACTAACTGAGCCTGAGCCCCCTGTGATTTAACATTTGCAGATGAACTCCAAATGTCATAATAAAAATAATGAGTTTAGTAACATAAAAAGACTTGTACTCTCTGTGGCAGATTGGCAGGTCTTATAAAACTAAACTGTTCATATTGGCAGGTCTTATAAAACTAAACTGTTCATATTGTTCTTTCATTAATTTAACACTTTCAATTTCTTTTCAACATTTCTCCTTGTCATGTGTCATTTGTGCAAAAATATAGCCCAGGTATAAAACTTAAAATAACTAATTACTTCTTTTTTTTTCTAAATCATTTGCTATATTAGTGTTGAAGGAAACACTTGAGAATAGAGGTGCCCTTGGTCAAATCAAAGCCAGAATTCGAGCTGAAGTTTTCAATGCCTTGGATGACCAGACAGACCCAAGACCACCGCTGACTAATGAAAATATGCTAATAAACGAACTCATCAGGGAGTATTTAGAATTCAATAAATACAAGTACACTGAATCTGTACTGCTTGCAGGTAAGAGTAAACACAGTTGTGAGAATAGTATTACTCAGCATTAGCAGTAGTCCCATGTCCACAGACTACCAATTCTTGTCATGGGAATACCATAATTTGCAACTGGTAGTCCGCTCAGACTACCACTGACTGTGCAGTGATTTTAAGGATGGAAGATTTACAGATATAAAAGTATATTTATAACACACATATTTCCAATAGAGGAACTCTGTTTTCAGCTCAGGAATATGGGACTACTGGTCACCGTCCTTGGGCTACCAGTATTCTTCACTAAGGGATTTAGCAGGGCGTGGCTCCCTGGTATCAACAGCCAGTGCCCTGCTTGAATGTTTTGTGCCCTGGTATATCAATCTTGTGCATTACAGCATAGTCTGCAACCTTCCATGAACACTTGCATCCTTTGAACCCGCCAATTGGTAGCCCACTATCACTACCAAAGAAAAAAGTGCTACTACTTATGTGTTTCCATATTAGCTATATTCACATTTAGCAAAATTTTGGCCATGCCCTAGTTCCAGTAAACAAAATAAAAATAATCCCAGATTAAATCTTGGTCTGTGTCCACATTGCCACTAGGCTAACCAAAACCAGACCATTAACACTGCTTTCTGATTCAAGGACAACTCTGACATCTCATCATGGGCACATTTTTCACCCTGTAACACTTGCTTTCGCTCTGGGATGAAATCTTGTCCAAGTCTGGCCTGAACCAAACTGTTCACACTTCTTTTTTAATCCATCGCTGGGACCTGGCCATGGCCTGGTTCTAGCTGAAAGTCCCAATGTGAACCCCCTATGGATTTTTGTGGATTAGGGTTAGACACCCTCAGCATAAGCTGGTTTGTATTTTAAGGAGGGGGGGGGGGGGGAGAATGTGTGTTTATACTTGGTAGGGATGTACAACAAATCCCATGCCACATACTCCATGTACTCCATTTTAGACTGTATATTAACATTCCATGTCTTGACCAGTAAAATGCATGCATTGCACAAGCACTGTAATACAATTCATGATGGGGCAAAGTCCAAAATTAATTGTAGTACGTTTGTCCAGTCACATGTTTGTTGTCTCGTCAAGCCTACGGCAGAGTGGAAAGAGTACACCCCATTTTGGACCAAAAATACTATTGAATAGAGAGATACTTAAAGGGCCACAATCTGTGTTGATATGTTTTTGTGATGTAATATATTTCTGCATATTAAAAGTTACTCTAATTATTCTACTGACTGATGCAGTGATGTATACTTACTTGTAGCCACCACTTGCAATTAACTGAATTCAAACCTGGTATTAGGATATAACATACAAATGATCTGATGACATAATTTATTACTATGCAATCAACAGTTCTAATAATGCCAGAACACAATTGTAGGCTCATAGAAAATATACATCGACATTAACATTATACGATTTGCATAAAGAAGAGGGGATCCACCATGAACAGGGATGAAGGGGCTTACAACCTGAGTACCGTGTGGACTGGTCTACTTTCGCCGATACCACTAAGAGGCAAACAGTTCTGAAGATGGCTGCCGATGGTAGTCGAAACATCAACGTTCTCTGGTATGAAAAATTATCTTGGTTGTGAAATATAACTATTTTTCTCAAGCTTTCCTCCTACTTCAAGCATTCTTTATTATATCATTCACTCATGTAGAATCAGGCCAGCCATCAACTCCTCTGGACAGACAGTTTCTTACAAATGAATTAAACATAGCAGAAGACAGAGACACAGCTACAGTGTGAGTATAAATATTTCAATATATTCTTTGTACTTCACACCTTTAATCCCTTTACCTTACCTTGGTACATGTAAGCCTTTGGTTACTAGAAAGTTGGAATGTAAGAATGTTGTTGTGGTGCCCTAACGTAAGAATTTTGTCATTTAGGCAAAAACAAAAGATTTGTTTTCGGTCAGTGCGTGTATCACTAAAATACCTTCGCTTCAGTCTTTTTGTGTGTGTGCGTTTGTCCAGTGGGACACACAAAAATACTTCAGTGAAGACAACTGCCGAGCCAATCATGAACAAGCAAATGACGTCTGTTCCAAACACACACTTGCTCTAAAGTACTAGTCTAAATAAAAAGATCAGTAACTGCCATAAATACATGTAGTAGATTGAGCGACAGGTTTGTTGAGAATAAAAAATAAATAAAAATCGCATCATCACACCACTTTAGACAAAATGTGCAGGCCAGAAACAATTCTCCAGTGTGTTGAGGGTATATTGGTACTATATAGAATCTAACAGGTCATAACATAATATTTTCCCAAATGTTATGGTAGAATGCATAATAGTCTGTTTGTTTTGAATTGGCTGGCCCCTCAGTAGTAAAGCCAAAGAATTAAAATTGTGTGATTCTGAGAACGCCCCAATTTCAAAACAGTGTGGGTAGGTAGGAAATTTGTTATTTATTTTTTTAGTATAAAAAAAAAGTGTTTTGATCTTGTTCAGGCTGTTACAATGTATGTAGAGGTCAACAGAGATTTGTTATTGATGTGTTCACACTTTTCATATGATATGCAGAAGACAGTGTTTTCTACACTGCATTCTGCCATGTTGTTTTGATCACAAGACAATAATGTCATCGAATCTCACTATTTCTGCCACGACTTTACAAAAAATTTTGATTTTTTGATTTTGTTTTTTGTCAATTACCCCTTAAAAAGTTGAGGGACAATAGTGAAAAAATTAGGTTGATCAGGTTACCAAACATTTTTTTTTGGGGGGGGGGGGGGGGGGGGGGGGGGCTAAGCAACCTTGTTAGAATACTGTTGGTAGTTTATGTCAACACAAAAACAGGTACTCAGATGTTTAAATGCTTTACATGTGTCTACACAGACCTCTTCTATATGGTATTGTGGCCCACTTTCTGAGTCGCAGTAAGGATGGGTCAGGCAGAGTCGGAACTCTCAGGTCATCAGCTGCTAGACAAACATCACCAAGTAAATACAGGACAACAAAACTGGCAGCAGAGAGAGATCTTGGTAAGCAAGATATTCATGTAATGTTATTGTTATGTTGTCAACAGGCACAAATTAAGGTCTCCAAGTGAAATTCATTGCACTCTCATACAACAAATATACAATAGTACCGGGTATTATGCATAGCACTGCCAATGTGATGCTGAGCCAATTCACATACCTTAAGCACTGGAACAACCAAGATTTGGCACTGGAGCAATTGAAAATGTAGCTGTATTAACCCCAACCAACCTCAATAACAAAATACTCTTATTACTTTGCTTGGTTTTCAAAACTGCCAGGGCAATCAAAACATTCCATTAATTAGAAACTGCATTCTTACCAATAATTTTTTTTAATGAATTCAGGATGTAGCTTCTGTCCACATATTGGCAGTCTCTTGGTAGAGTGTAGACTGAGAGATTATAATTCTGGGTGTTCCTTATGCTTTCATTTACAAGCTATGATGATGTACAAAAGTAGTGAATCTTTCAGTCTAGTTCATACATAGCATTACTTAAACATGTAACACCCAGATGATAACCAGACCTTGAAAACAAATAGTAGAAAGGGTTTCATATGGATCGCTAGTTCACTATATTAAAAGTGAAAATGATAACACTAAATTCAGATCTTGATATGTGGAGTGGTCACAGACATACTACATGCATGGAAATTCCCCAAACAGAAAGGAAAGCTGAGCAAAAGTGGGAAGTTTCTTTCAAAAACCTACCTGGATGTGCAGTTCAACATCACTATAAGTAGCTATTATGTTATGCAACACAGTATTATAGCAAAAATAATTTGGATGAATTTTGTCTTTGCTTAGAATTCGAAATGGGAAAGTAGATTTTAGATTTTTGATTTTTCCATTTGTCTATTGAACTGCATTCTTCATCTTATTTGTATTCTGTAGATCTTCAAACAACAACGCATGGATTGGAGGCTGAACCATTAGAAATGAGAGGTGCTGGAACAAGATGAAAGGAGCAGTTCAAACAATCATTTTAATCATTGGAAATTCACTAGCCAAAAATTATTGACAATTGAAAGCAATAAGGTTGATATATTAATTATATTGATCACAAAAAAATTGAAAAATTTGATAATATGTTTCATTTTGTTTGTGACTACATTATTTCATAGAACCCCATAAGGATGTACCATAACTAACGAGCCAAACCAACCCTCATCTTCCATGACCAAAGCTGACACATATACTTATACAGTAGTGTTTTGGTTCCCAAAGTTCTAATTATATATAGAGAGAGGGTGATTTTACTTTGCCACTCTTGTTGAAGGGGAATACACTGAGTCCATTCATGTTTTGCTACAAGTGAAAATTTCTACTTGCAGAGTAAAAATATTTCTTGGTAGCGAATCCCAAAGTTTCACCAGCATCCCTTCAGCATCATCAGGGGAATACTACAATGGGTTGTACTAAATCTCTCTGACAATTGTGATGATACATGTAGTGTGAACGGTCCAGCCATTGGTCCGCGTGTGAACCACAAGTGTACCCTCTAGTGATAGCCAATTTTTTTTTTTTTTTTTTTTTTTTTTTTGGAGGGGGGGGGGGGGGGGGGGGGGGCAAAATGAGAAAACTGAGATTTCTTGAGAGTCACCACATAGTAAGAGATAGGGGAATATCAAATTTTGGTGCAGCACTACAAATTGTGTGCACCAGTGGTACATCAAATTGGCTTAGAGGGCACACTGGTAACCACTCACTCACTCAATCACTCACTACCCCACGTCTGGATAGCATTTGTGCTAATTCATTTTGCCACCAAAGTTTTTTGGATCCAATCACAGTATAGTACTTTAACAGGCTATTGTGATAAGATATATTATCCAATCAATCTCCTTTTTGAAATGTACATAAAAATGTTATCCTGTTTTGTATCTGGTGAATAAACAATTCAATTAAATTCAATTCAATATAAGCAAACTTTGGGGTTCACTACCAAACCATTGTCATTTTTTTACTCTGTAAGTAGAAATTTTCATTTGTAATGATGAACTCACAGTCTGTAAACATTCACTCTCATGAAATTTACTTGTCATATTTTACTTGCTGGAATGTTGGCAGAACTCAAATCTTGTCTTTACCATAATGTATAACAAATTTAAACGTATGTACATAAAAAGGCAAGGAAACCAAATTTGTCTTCAACTTTATTAACAACGCTAAAAGACAATTTTTAATACCATTTAAAGCAAGCATCGACACTATCTTTATATGAGAATATAGTTTAATTACGGTTTTATGTACTTCAAACAAAAAAGTTCCACTTGTGACAACTTTAAAGACAGTTTGTTGGATTGATAATAATTATGCAATAACTGGAAGGGACAGCTTTTGCCAATATTTGTTTGAAGATTAGGTAGCCTCCATATGCATAATGAATTCAGGTGTTCCTGATGCCCCTACCCCCCCCCCCCCCTCAAAAAGAGACTCGTCATTCAATTTGTTGACAATATATATTGTACTTAAAATACCTGAAATAGCAAATACACGTAAATTGAAACAGGTTTCCATGTAGTCATTTGTGTTCATTATTTGATGTAAATAAAATTGATGATTTAGAGACAATGTCATTAGATGCTTTATTCTTTTGTATGTAACTAACATTTGAAGCATACATTTTTATTTTTATTTTCGTTTTATCAATATTCTTACCTCACTTTGGAATATTTTGTTGTTTGTTCCTGTATATGTTTTTTGGGGGTTTTTTTAATCGTCTTTTTAGTAGTGTGTGTATTTTTAATTTTTTCTTAGTGCTGCTCCTAACAATCTTAGTGAGCCCCTGATACAAAAGGGATGCAATAAATAAATAAATACATGTGTTGAAACTTGAAAGATAAATCTTCAAAAGCTGTGTGCTATACATTGTAGGTACTAGTATTGTAGGAAGTGGTTAGGCGTAAAAAAGAAATTGTGTTCCAATTACGCTCAAGTTTAGAATAGGTGGGGTATGTAGATTTTTTTTTTCATGTGTGAGTGTCTAGTTTTGTTAGTTATAATTTATTTTTTTCCTTTTTTTCCATATAGTCTCTGTGTTATTGGTTTCTTCCTATCAGTTGTACAGCCTTTACAGATTGGAAGAACAGTTTTATATTGTCTTTTTTTATTGATGTCCGTTTTCGCATCCACTGCTTCTCGCAAAATATATAAAAAAATTGAGATTTTATTTTATTTTTTCTCAAATACATAAAAAAAAGTTTAGGGTCAGCAGTGAAAACAAAGTGGGGTTGGGTAACCAGGACCAAACAATTTTATTTTAGGCCTTACCATTAAATCCAAGGACCATTTGTACCCTATCTATCAAGCCAATGTACACTATACCATCAACAAACAGAAGGCAGGTAATTTATTGAAGTTCCAGAAAAGATTTGATGTGTTTTGCTAAAAAGTAATAGAAAGCTACACATACTGGGATGTTAAAGAAGAAAATAAAGGCATTTTCATAAACTGGGTGCTGGAGAGGTTGCATTTCTTATTACATCACCAACGTATACAATAATTTCTGATTTCACAGAACCATCAAGTTGATCTTGTGCCTTTAATTTATAGGGTGTCTTTGCTGTGGGCCATCGCCTCATGGATGTCAGCAGAAATAATATATTCATGGTTACACAATGAATATTCATGAGACATTTTACACACAGGAATAAGCACTCAGGAGTCATGAATATTGCACAAGATCAATTAATGTTTATTAAAGTCGCAACTAATTGTAGGTCATGTAAAATCATGAAATGTCTCTCCAGAACCCATAATAGCTAAGATATTTGTCTGAATTCCCCATTAACCTGTTTGACTTTGATACAGAATATATCAATGTCTTTATTATGTGCAGCAACCTCTCAACAAACAAAGAATCATATATTCTGGCTGAAACCTTGTACCATGATTTGTTTCCGTTCTTTGGCCATGTCCTGACGTACTGGTACAAATAAGTTTCAGACACTTTTTTTTATGTAGTACATTTGACAGACAAAAGAAATAGAATTAAAGTAGCAGCTATGGATGAGGATTGTGTATTTATCTTTTGATTTTTCATTTATTAAATAACTTTATCATGGCATCCTACTTGGAAATTCAGTGTGAAACAACATTGACCAAGTCTGTGTTTGTAACTCGATACAATGCAAATAGCTAAAAATGTGTAAAAAGTTTGTCATTGTTCATACAATAAAAATCATTTATTAATCTTTTGCAACTTACTAAGTTTCAAACAAGGACTTGGCATATGTTGTTACATTGATTTTTCAGAATCCAAAATATAATTATATAAATATCCAATCCTCATCCATATGGCCACTTTTAAGATGAACACTTTCAATTCTGTTGTAATACAAGCAACTCTTTATTTTCCCAAAACTTATACTTCCAACAAAATACTCTGTAGAATTGTGTGTGATTGTGTGGATGTGTCTACTTAAAATGAAATCACTGGGGCAATTCCCTGCACAAAAAGATTTTTTTTTTAAATTTAAAAAAATACCTGCTTGAGCAGAAACCATCATGTTCATTTAATGAATCGTTTCAATTTTGCTAAAAGTGTACATGGTGTTGAAGAAACCTTGTTATCTGCTACTTGGCCAATAAATGTAAAAAAAAAGTTCATCAACTTTAATAATAAGTGGCATGCTACTTTGATTCTAAAGTAACTTACCCAGTAGCCTAGAAACAAGGCTATATATGACTCTTGCTCTGGCAGATGACATTTTCAAGCCAGATAGCCAAGTCTCTGATCTGGGTTACTACGGTACCCCATACAATTTTCTGAGAAGTAATCGACTCTTGGGAGTATTGAGTGCAGCCTGTTTATGATGCTAGTGGTTCTTCGTTTATCTCTCGTACCATTGCTTGAGTACCACTGGCACTGTAAATACCTGACATAAAATAATTATTTTAGTACTTATGACTAATAAGTATGTTTTCCAGCTGTCACATTTATTTATGGTTTGACTTGCACAATTAAATTGTTTATCACCTTGTCATTTAAACAGCCAATATTATGTGATGACCCTCATTACAATACTAAACCACAGGGAGCCCAGGAACCGTGTTACTAACAAACAAACAAATTAATAAATAAATAATAAATAAATAAACAAACAGGTCTGTGTTTTCATTACATTGTTGTACATTGTTGGTTTGTATGGATGAGTACATATAGAAACATATATTATAGTATATTATTACCCATGCAGATATGTTTCTTTGATTGTTTATCTGTTTGTTTTGTAACAAAGTTCCTTGGCTCCCTGTGATTAAACTAGCCGTCCTTGTTTAATTGTCGATTATTTCTATTGCAAAGTATTTTACATGTACGTATTGTGCATAGACCTTCGAACTCACTCCAACGTGTATTGTTAAACGAAGGATGTTTCAACACCTGTGGCCTGTGCAGTGATAATGTTCATCAACCTAGGGAGAGTTTAACCTCTGACCTCAAACTTTCACTGTCATTTCGCGTCTTTCGCCATTGACGTGATCCACACATGCGTGTCTAGCTACCTGTTACAAGCGCAGTATTCCAAGTCTCCTAGAAATGTAAAGTTTGGATAAAATTATTTTCAATTTGGTGAGTGCTCAGCGCGAACTGAAACAGGTGAGTGTGAATTTCAGCCCTAATTTAGGCATTCTGTTTTCAAGGTCAAAAGTCCATAGACTTTTTCAATCAAGCGTATGTACTCCCTGTACTGTCCTAATATGTACGCAGATTTGTTAGCTTTTTGGATAAACTATGTCGTATGTGGAAAACATTTTGTTTAATACAGAAGCATTACATTCAAACATGTGAACCATTTTTTCGCAACCTGTTTGATATCTTGAAAAAATAACAAATTTTGCAAAAAGAATAACAATTTCGCTTTTTTTCTAGACACCGCGTACTTTCTGATTTGAGTGTAATTAATTCGACAACAAAACCAACGATGTCCCATCTGTTCCAATTACATTTCATCTTTCTACTCTGCACTATCGGTGTTTGTATGTGTGTCCAGTATCTGCAATCACCAGTAACAGCACCAAATGACCATTTTACTTCAACTTGTGAAAATACAGTTATCTCTCTGTACCCCAAAAAGTCCATCCACAATTTGATCAAGCAGTTCGACAAATATGCAAGCAGTGATGTGAAACTGGTAACTTTTTGTCTGGATTTACCCAAGTTTAATGGTGTCAATCCCCTGTTGTACAACACTTCTGAAGCGTATGGACTGTGGCATTGGAGATGGGTCTTTGATAAGTATGGAGACAGTCTGATAACATTGCCCCCGTCAGCCGAATATTACTCCCTTGGACTTCTGTATTTGAAGACTAGAGACATGAAGATTGAATTCACAGCCAAGACAAGTGCAAGAGATATTGCATATCTTTCTACAACCTGTAAAATTCAGCTAAGTTTTGATTTCTTAGCAATGCTGATCAAGTCTTCATCAGTCAGTGAATCTACACACAATCATCTCTGCTACAACCATGTTGAAAACTTTCAGATTTATCCGATGTGTTCATTAATAACTGATACACACATTACAAATGATACCATGATGTCTTTTTGGATCCTAGAAAGCAATCAGTGGATAGATACATTCCAATTAATACTTGTTATCTTTGTAGCTGTTATAGGTTACCTTTTGTTACCATTTGTCAGCTGGCAGTTACTTCCTTCTAATGGGAAGGACATCATGAAAGTATTCATTAAAAGCAATGGCCAGAATACGTGTATTAATCATAGAAGTCTTGTACCACGTCAAAAGAAACCCATAACCATAACAAATGTACTTTCATACTGGGAATACTTTAAACACGATGGTGAATTTAATGAGTGTGTGAAAACCCCAGAAAAACACACAAGGACTTGCAAAACAAATAACATGAAATGGCTTTTCTTTTATTGGTTTATTGTGCCAAGTTTTGTCTGGGGTTATCTCATTGCAGTTGGCATGCTGAGTTATTTTCTTCCAGAACAGAAAGAAGAGACTGTATCTTGGAATCAATTTCATGATCACATTCCAGTGTTTAAATATTCCTTCCTGATCCAAACCTCGCCATTTCTTATAACTTATATCATTATTAGTGTACTTGGACTATACCTCATAGTGATAGGAATATTCAAATTGTTTAATTTTGAAGAAAAACTTTCAGACTTGGAATGTTTACGACATCCGCAATCATGCCTACATTATCACACTTCAGACCAACAAGTGTTATCAGATGAATCCCATCCTGTTTCTGAATCAATCTGTGGAACCGTTGGCAAAGACGAACTAGATGAGTATTCAGTATATTTGAAGAAGGTGTACGGCAGATTTCTAATACCAGTAGATGTAGCCAATGTACATATTTATGAAAACAGAGCAACGTTAAGCCGTAAAATACAAATACACCATTTCAGAGAAATCTTAAGTTGTAGAACAGGATGGAAAAAATGTGGAATCTGCTATCCTTTGATGATCATTTTTTCGCCAATTATTCTCCTAAAACATGCATTTCTTTATCATCAAATTGTGAAACTGATTAATAGGATTTATATCTTCATCACATTTTTGTCAATTTATACAATCTCGGTGCTAGATTTTTATATAGTAGTAGAAATGTGTGCATATGTCCTTGCAGGTCTGACACTAAATATAGATATCATAGGACCATATGTGGCCTTTGTAATACTTGTTGTTTACTACATCATATCATTCTACCAAGGATTCACTGATTACTACCATTATTTAAAAAATGTCATTTTCAAGGTCTGTCATGAATTTGACGATAAGAATATTTTTCCTAATTACGGGGATAAATTTGTTAACTTCAAGACTGATTTTTCTCCAAAGACTTGTACTGATAAGATGGGTATAGTCAAACCTGATAAAGGTACTTTAATCTTCAAAAATGTACCATTTGTAGAGTCACATACGTGGGAAGATTGTATAACAAAAGATTTGCTCGGTTTTGTTTGCGAGATCATCTCGCCAGTCAGAATCAAGTTCATGGCAACAATTTTCAGACTTTTAGTAATTATTGTCATGTTATTGATAGTATTTTGTGTCATAAAGGCATTTGATATGACACCAGTTGTAACAGCTGGTTTAACAACCGCTGTGGGACTACTACCAAAGATATTTACTTTTATGAAAGGGAGTTCGGGTGAAGCGAACAGCATCACCTATAGTCAACAGTTTAAAGGCGAAGTTCAGCAGGTCGTGCAACAGTATTTGAGAGACAACTTGAACCAATCAGGAAGTTTTGATAATGATGATGAGAATATTAGTGAAAGTGAGCAACAGTATGACATGTCTCCAGAAAGTATTAATGTTGATATTCAAGAAATAGCTCCTTTAGTCAGCACAACTCAGGTTTTTTATTCTGGCGATGTTATCTAAATTTTATTAAAATGTATAGGAAAGGTCCAATCAAACACATTTGCACGGATTGACGAAGCCCATTGTAATAGCCATCAAAGGGAGCTAATAAATGTTATAATAGATAGCAGTTTAATTCTAGGGAACCAAGCCATCAAGGAAGGATAGTTTGGATAGTTGTGAATTTGTGTTGAGATTGAACCCCACCCACCCACCCACACACACACACACACACACACATATATATATAAATATGGCTACATGCCATGTCAATGTGCAAAATCTTGTAAATGATTTACAGGGATATCCAAAAATAATATCAAACACACACACACACACATATATATATATATATATATATATATATATATATATATATATATATATATATATATATATATATATATATATATATATATATATATATATATATATATATATATATATATATATATACATGTATAAATATACATGTATAAATATATATATGTATATAAATGATTAATTAATTTTCAGTTAGTAAGTTAGTTAATTATTTATTTATTTATTTGTTTATTTATTTATTTATACCACTCTAAATACATATGTATTGAGCACTGTTTACTCCAGTATAGACATATTATATATACTGAGTTTATATATACAACTTCATAAGTTCAGAAGATTTGTAACTGGAGAAGGGCATTCTACAACATTGACCAATAATAAAGTGATAGACTGGGATGAAAACATATCCTATTAAATTTACATTAATTTTTTTTTTGTACTTTCTTCAAGAAATAAGATTTGGAGTATCACAAATTAATTCCAGAAGTACAGCTAAAGAATTGACATATTTACAGTTATATAAAAACTTATTTTGACATTTAAGAAGAAGGAATTGAGTATTTACAACACTTCCAATCTTAAATTGGAACATTTCTGCCCAAAACGTTCTATGGAAAAGTTTGGTTAGAAAATACATTTTACCCCCCACCCCACCCCCCAAAAAAGAAAAGAAAGACAAATGACACATTATGTATATAGATTCATGTGTCAGGGTAGATTACAGAGTTGGTAAGTATGAATTGCAAACATTATGGATGTTAAACAACTTGAACGTTTCATTCACAAAAGTAACAACAAATTAGAAACATTTGTAAGGAAGTGGAATAATTTTGACTTGTAATTTGGGAGGGGGTGGAGGTTTTTTTTTTATGAACGGGGAGCTTTTGTTTGGTAAATGTATTCACTTTATGAACTTGCAATAAAAACAAGTTTTAAAAAAGTATTCTTAGCCTGGTAATAATATGCCAATTACTGCTCGACCTCTTCAAAATGACAATACTGTCTATAATACTACTGGAGATTTTATTTATACTGTTATTTAATTCACTGGGATAAATTGAACTCTAGAGTCTCAAATAATTTTTTTCGTTATTGTAATTATGTCGTACAACATAAATACTGTCTCTGGACGTCTAAATGTAGAGTTTTTTGAGTTTGGTTCCATGGACCTTTGCACAGCCTTGTTCTGTAAAACTTACAGGCAGGACATTAATAAAAACAAATATTTTTTGACCAATATCAATAACTGAGATCAAACGCAACATTTTGAGTTATTTCTGTTCTAGTATTATTTTTATCAAAATTTTAAAATGAAGACAAACCGTTCGGTCAGAAAATAGTTCAGAAATCGTGAGAGACAATATTGAATTAACAGGGCCGTCTAGAAGGTATATTACTGACCAAAATGAAGGCAATTGGACGTGAGCTTTTAAAGTGGCCATATGGATGAGGATTGGGTATTTATTTATTTTTTATTTATAAAACAATTTCATCATTGCTTCCTACTTAAAAAAATCAATGTGAAACAAGATATCCCTAGTCCTTGTGTGTAACTCAAATAAATTGCAAAAGATTAATAAATGTGTAAAATCTTTGTTATTGTACGTACAATAACAAACCTTTTTACACGTGTCATTTCTTAGTTCTTTGCAAAGTATTGAGTTACAAACACAGACTTGGTCTTTGTCGTTTCACATTGACGTCCCGAGTAGACAACCATGATAGAATTGTTTTATAAATTAAAAATCCAAAAATGAATACCAAATCCTCATCCATATGGCCACTTTAACAGCGATATTGGCCCATGAAAGAAATGTCTCGCAGTGAACAGTGGGCTAATGGTAATTCGTAATAAATTAGCAAACGAATCAGTGCCGGTAAGCCAGTAAATGTTACCGGGTTCCCCTATCAATGAACCTGAGTTCCCCATGGGTGTGGCCCATGATCAAAATGAAACGACGGAAAGCATGTAAAATGCTTCGGATATCGTGTTTTAACTAATAAAGAAGGCAAGTTAGCTCATAAAATATTTTCAAAAAACTGCGTAGTCCGACTGTATGTTTTGCTTTTGCATCATGGTGCTGAGAGTCGATTGTTTTTATTTTGGAACATGTACATAACAGGTACCCCTGTTGCAATCAACGTAAAAAGACGCAAGACTAAGGCAAAAAAAAAATGATCTGGTTCTGGTCAGGGTAAACTTTCTAAAATGGTGCGACGACGCGAATTTTTTTTTCTATTTTTTTTTTTTTTTTTTTTTTTGCAAATTAGTAAATACACATTTTTTTGACACTTTACATATTCTGTTCTATCATATTTATCTCTTGAATAACTTCCTTTTTCTTCGAAGCAGTTTAGGCTTTGTATTTAAGCAGTCTTGGCATGTAGGGTAGATTTCAGCTGCTTGTTCTCCTGATATCAGGAATAAATAAGGAACGGGAAAGCAAAAATTATCGTAAAAAAATTATCGACGCGAGGGTATTCAGGGCACGCGTGCGCTGACCAGAACCAGATATATATATTTTTTTTTTTTGGCCTATTAATGTTGCAATTTTAGTTGCCATTGTTGAGACTACCTGGAAAATTAGTGCAGCATGCCAAACACAGATTCATATAGACACAGTACAGTGAACACGTCGTGCTCCCACATCAAAAAAGAAAACCTCGCACTGTAAGACATGTCTAGCCAAAGTTCTCTTCAGCATGTTCAGATTTTTTTTCAATACAAAAATAGTCGGAGACGATACGGCACCATGCCACCGGGCCTTCAGTGAGCACGGCCGATTTTTGAAAGAAGGTGAAACTGCTTCGAATTCGTTTCATTGTGTGGATGGTAATGAACTCCAAAGAAAATGGCATAAAGTGAATACATAGTTTTCAAGAGGGATAGTTTCATATCCAACAAAAAATTTCCGACGACTTTGCTGGGCTAGCTACATCCTAAGATTGTGAAAGTGAAACGTCATAAATTCACGGTACTGTGACGACACATAATACTTTTTAACTAAAGGGAGGGGGTTGAGGGGGATACTGACGTTGCCAAGGAAAATCATACTCTTGTATTTCTTCTTTAAAAAAGCAAATCATAGACATGTAGCGACTTTGAAAACCATAGATTTTGGAGAACATGTACACATAAAAACGGACCTTCCAAGACTTTTTGTTACATGTCATGATCACCACCCACCCATCCATGATATAGTGGACTCGCACACATTGAAACCACTATTTTTATATTGCATCATGTGTTGTCTTCTGGTGAAGCCCTTTCTCATCTGATCTCTGTAAAGTTCGATGTGTACGAAAATATAAGATCATTTTCGTTTTGATTAGAATTCAATATTTGGGAATTAGAATGTACCATTTTGTTCATTTAGTGACATTTTAGCAATTATCACCTAAGTAGTGTAGGTCGACAACACGAGATGGTATGTGTTTACATGTAAACGATCCGTTGATCAGGGTCGGCTTCAAATTCGCATGAGAGTTCACGTGCCAAAATTGGAAATCGTCTATTACATTTGATGACTTTAATAACTTAAAGCTGCTCTTTTCGAGAAATGGTGAAATTTGTGTAAAATGACCTAGCTGGAACTCGGCTGTAATATAGGATGCGACCCTGTATGACACCACGCCCCACTGTTTGACACCCCACCCCCACCCACCCACCCCGAATTTTGAACAATTATTTATTGGGTTCTTTCAAGTGCATGTATGTCATCAATGAATGGAATTAGTTCTCTTACAATACATTACAACGTTGTTAATATATTTTAATATCATATAACTATCGGTAGTCTCCACTTAGATAAAAGAGCTTTAATAGTTAAGATTTATTCAAAAAATTTCATCTCAAAATCAAATATAACTAATTGTTTTGTTTTGTTTCGTTGCAAGTGTTCTGATCATTACTTACTCATTCCATACACAAACAATATAAACACACACACATACAATATTTTAGAACCCCTCCCCAGCACGAAATCTTGTTACCATAGTTCCCCATCAATTTACCTATGTTCACCCGGCCTTAAAAATACTCTGAGTGCGAGGAATATCGAACATAGACACAATTTACCAATGTGTATAACTCTCTACAAATCGGAGTTCTCTAGATCTTTTGTATATTTTAGGTCTGCTCTGACCAAATATATCTTGACCAAAAATGCAACTTTATGTCGCCCTCAACAAATCGAAAGTACACTGTATATATATATTTTAACATGTGGGGCAAAACTTGCTGTCAGAATCAGTGTCATAAACAAGAAGACGATTCGCGAGCAATAACATTTTAACCAATACACACAACATACTTTTGATAAGCTGCTGAGAGGTATCGACTGCAAACAGTCAGTCTTGTTCACTCATGATAGAGGGCGCTATTTATGATCACGTCACGAGTTCGTGGAGAATGCTCCCGTAGATCTTAGGGAGAAAGTACCGAAGACGAGTCTTTCTTTTATTCTGCAAGGATTGAGCATGGAAGATCGATTATCACGAGGTACAACAAAATATTTCTTAGATACAACCTAGTTTTTAAGACGAGTCTTTCTTTTATTCTGCAAGTATTGAGCATGAAAGATCGATCATCACGAGGTACAACAAAATATTTCTTAGATACAACGTTGTTTTTATCCACTAATGTAAATGGGACAATTTCAAACTAAGACTACATACATATTTTTATATAACTTGATTACGTGTACTACTAAGATATCTTAAAACTGTTTGGCAAAATACATCTGCTTAGAAAAGTAACATTTTACTGACTTCGGCCCTGTATTGTATATGCCTAAAACATTTCTACAGGTGGAATTGTATTTTTTTCTTTTCCCTGCCATCATCATAATAATAACAACATCAACCAGATAAGTTGTTAGCAATATTTTCTCAGTAGAAAATGATAGGTCTCCCAAAAACCATATGACCACCTGGTATATGACAGTATTATGTAAAACTATCATGAAACAGTTACAGTTTAAGAACTATTTTGATATGTATCGTTTCGCACACAAGTACTAGAAAATCTGATAAAATGCCGATATTTTATCCATTAAAAAAATCTGCATGCTATAAATTACATATTGTATAGATATTGTCTATTCATTTCAAACACGTGGAGTAAGATCTCTTGAGCATCTCGTATTCATATGACATAAAATACGCCATACTGTTTTGGGAGTAGGCTTTGAATAGAAGGCACAACTTCTTATTGAATTTCGCTCGGCAGCTAAGGTTTTCACTAAAATGTAGCTTAGATATTGCCAATCTCAGAAATGTATACTTTTCTACACCTTTGGCTAATTATGATTCGCACACATTGATATTTCAATAACCGGGAGCAAAACGGTGTGTAACCCGGGCCATAAACGAATGACAACCCAGATAACAGAAAACGAATGACAGATATTTGCAGTATGGTGTAAACACTGGTATTACACCCTTTTCTACATTCAGTTAGTTGAATGACACCGTACCATACACTGTTAAGTAATTTCATATAGAGATATATCCAAAAACAGATAGAAATATGAAAAATACATGTTTCCATAACATATAGCATAGTTGTTGTTATTGGCAACTTAAAGTTAAAGTTGCCATGAAATAATTAACCCTAAGGAAGTAATTATGTTTGTTTCTATGGTAAACAAAATGTATTTTCTCGATGGGAACCCCACTGAGTAACACCTCTTAAATGAAAAAATGCATTTTCCACCATCAGTCCTTTTGTTTAGTTTTTCACTAATATTTAGGAAATATAATATATTTCCACTCAGCCCAATTCTCATCACCAAAGAAACAGAGTGTGAGCACAGAGACTGCTGCAAGTAGTACAGAACAACTTCGTCCCAAAATAAAGAGAAAGGAGAGATGAAGAATTTAGCAGTCATCTGATAATCAGAATGCCAACAGCTTCAGCAGCACTAGCAGCAGCAGCAGCAACACCACCACCACCACCACCACTACCACCACCACCACCACCACCGCCAACACCAACAACAACAAGTACAGCAACGAAATTATAATGCACAAGTACTCAAGGTTTGTGGTTTTAGTGGATTTAGTGATACATGAGATTTCCCTGCAAGAACATATAATGTACAACTCCACTTATATTAGTTTTTGATAAAGTTACATAGCTGTAACCCATAGACCCTTCACCCAGTTGGTGGAGGGTCTATGTGGAGGGTCTATGCTGTAACCTAGGGTGTTGTTGTACTTGATAGGTTGTTAAATTGACACAACTGAAGAGGAAACAATCTGAACATTTAAAATAAATTCATGTTAAAACTGACTGCTATAACATGAATATTGATTATCAATAGGGAATTTTCAATCCACACTGAGCATGCTCAGATGAAAAGTACTATTAGATTATCTGTAGTTATTATAATACCTAATCTGGAGTCATTGGTAAAATAAACCTCCTACAATGGTCAGGGTAACCATGACTACATTATCTGTGTTTATAATTTAACAAAATTGTATACAATACTGTTTGATTCATATTTATATTTATCACATTTCCCATGATGCATCACCGATGATATTCAAGATGGCGGGTTTGCAACTTCCCTATTTCCATCTATATTTGCATGTTTGGAATGCATATCAATTATTTCTTTGACAACCATCAATGTTTTATATTCCTTTAGGTATGGGTACAATATTGTTACAATAGATCGGGGAGGTAGCCTGGAGGTCTTGTAAGATTTGTGGGTATGCATTCTCAGCAGGTGCAAGCATAGCAAATATATATCAACATTGCATAAAATATATATTGGATGACAGAAAGAAGTAGCTGATATCACAAGCTGTACATTTTGTAGTTGTACAAGACGAAAGAACTGTTGGAGAATATATTGGGAATGGTTCCTACAGTCAATAGGACAGTCAAATATAGTTACTTTGGAACAGTACGTTAGAAATTAATGTAAAGTTTAGATCTGTCTTAAATATAGTGGTGAATCGACATATCCAAGTATACACAAATGTAGTGGTGAAACAGTATTTTCAAGTATAGTGCTGAAACAACCTGAAAAATGTTAAAGTATTAATGTCACACTATATTTCAAACTGTTACACTAGTGTAGTGATATATGTACTTAACACAAACACAGCACGTTATGTCAACTAAACAATATTTTTTAGCACAACTGAGCTGAGGTTTAGAAGTGCTATAGACATGGTGAAATATCTTGTGTGTGTGTGTGTGTGTGTGTGTGTGTGTGTGTGTGTGTGTGTGTGTGTGTGTGCGTGTGTGTGTGTGTGTGTGTGTGTGTGTGTGTGAACGACTTAACAAAGTAAAACTGTCAGGCCAAATGCCTTGGTATGTGGTGGAAACATTAATTGTTCAAAATGAAAATAATTGCATCAGAGATGTGTGTTTTGAGTCAAAAAATCTTATTTTAGATAAAAGACTTATCAGAAAATACTTGTCAGAACAGTATGAATTGTTTATATGATCATTTGGATTGTTCATGACATGTTGATCCTGTCAGTGATATGCAAATTAGGTCTGAAATTGTGTCTTTTGGTTGAAAATCTTTTATTCAGAAACTACTTAGCTGAAAATCAGTGGAGATGTTTCTAAATTCTAGGGGTGTGTAGATGAAGAAGATCTCATCAGCAATATAATGGTGTAAACATGTGACTTTTGGTCAAAAACTTACACCATGCCCTTCACAACAATGAAATGCAAGTATATTTTACAAAAATAAAAACATAATCTGGTAGGCAAGTGCATGAGAACACATTTAAAAAATGTCAACAAATATGCCTAGCAAGAAGATCACGCCCATAACAACAGCCAAATGGTAGCATATATGGTAAAGGTAACAGCAGGGCTAGATAGGCAACTGGATAAACATTCAGTAAATGAACTCCTATACCTAGCTTGCATCAGCATGTGGATAAATATTTTTATTTAAAAATACAAATGTGCTACTATGCCATTGGCACTATTTTTTTTACAGGGGGGGTGTCATATGCACTGAGTTATTTACAAAATGCAGGAAGACAAAATAAGAACTCTTTGCTGTGTACATGAGTACATTTCAAATTCATTACGCAAATATGACCCTTATCCATACATGTCATGGATTTCCAGGAAAATTAAGACTGTTGATCACCAAAGAATGTTGCTGAACTAACAAGGTACAGGCATTCTGAGTAGGATATTGAGCCAAAAAAGATTGAAATCACTTTAAAACTAAGTATTTCACGTAATTAATCTAGTGTGTTAGAACTATGAAAACTAACAAATATTCTATTATTCTACTGTTACTGAATGTCACCTTATATGTATTCAATGATATTTCTGTTTTTTTAAATGGTTTTTTCACTTTTAAAGATTGTTTTCTTTTTAAAAAAGTTTAGACACACTTGGGTATAGTGTTTTAACATTTATCATTAATTTACTTTGAATGATAGATTAAAATTGTAATCTTTTCAAAATCTGGGTAAACATAATTGTAATCTCAATTCGTCTACAAATACAAAATCAACAACTGCTTTTTAGGTTAATAGATGAAGTGAGATTGATTTGTGCTCTTAAAGTCTAGAATTGTTTAGAACTGCATCAATTGATCAACCATTTTATCAAAGTATAAATGCTCATTGATATTATGTTTTCATTGGTGCTGGAATTTATGATGATTCTTGAAATGGTCAACTGAAAATTTTTTTCTTTGCAAGTTTCGTGTCATAGAAGAGAGGAATTTTTATACGCAATTATCTGCTGGCAGTGCTTTGATAACTTAGAGATCCCCACACAGTCGACTAGTCAGGATATCAAGTACTACTGTCTTTATCTTATCCTCCAATACTTCTTTACACCTGTAATATAATCACACAGAAAGTTAGTTGAGTTTTCTCTACCAGCAATTGTACTGACAAAACAAGATTCACCACGTCACACCTTCTGTCAGTGTAGGTGACATCAAAAAAGACAGACTGAGTATATGTGCAATGTAAAGACCCTGGGGAAGTAGAAGAAAAAGTTGTTTTTTTTAAAAACAATTTATAGAATCATTATGATATGAAAGATAAAGTTAAAGAGGCCAAATAAAAAAAAGTTGTTTGGTTCCGGTTACCTGACCCACCTAGTTTTTCATGCCAACCCTAAAAATGCTTTTACATATTCGAGAGAGAAAATAAGAAAATCGCGAAAATTGTGAAGTCTCGCAAGGAATAGTGGATGCGGAAACTGACATCAACTTAAAAAGACAATATAAAACCGTTCTTCCAATCTGTAATGGCTGTACATCTGATGAGAAGAAACCAATAACACAGAGACCATATGAATACAACAGGAAAACATAACTACTTGAACTAGACACTCACATATGAAAAAAAAATAAAAAAAAAATTAAAAAAAATCTACCTTTATTTTAAAATTGAATGTAATCGGAACCACACAATATTTTTTTACACTTGATGTTCATGAAAATTAAGTATGAATGATGCTTAAAGTGATGATTGCACAATGTCGAACAAGCTCAATAAACAAATATGTGTTCAGTTGGACAAATCACCTCCTCCCCTCCCCTACCCTAAACAAACATTCACAAGTGTGTCATTGACACATTTACATATGATGTCACCATGGTAGAAATTGTAGCAGTCACATATCTATGATAGAAAGAAGTAAAACACAGTAAATACATTGAAATACTTATCGGAAACCCAGCACTGTATATCACATTAGTAGTCAATTGTAATCAACTTATCAACATCTCAGTAGTATATACAGAAGCTGTTATCATTCAAAGTTTTGTTAGAAGTGTAAAAATGAAGTTCAGCAATTGCATGGTGCCAAACACCCCCACCCCCTCCCCCTCAGGAAATGAAGTTTGTTTATTTAGCTTGTGTGACATCATGCGATCATCCCTTACATGATATGTTTTCTCAAGTTATTCAAATGTTATACACATGTACCAGTAAGGAATGGGACTTGTTTTCTACAACCAGTGACAGGCAAGCATTTACAAGCACAACTACTAACAAACTGAGAAAGGGCGAGATCAATAGTTTAATGTAGGATAAAACACTAGATTCTTATATTTTGGCCTCAGACTCCCACCCAACCCACCCCCTAAATAAATTGGCCAAAATTGAAAATGTAGTGAGTGAAAAATAGTTTGTTGGCACTTTACATTATCTTGGTGCTATACATTTCATTCACTATATAGCAAAAAAGTCTTCCAGTTCTCAATTTGACATTTTGAAAAGAAATATTTGTATCTACAGGTACACAACATCCATTAAAAGTAAAATCGATTTTGTAGGATAAGAACTAAAATGGCTCAAGCCCTCCCCCCCCCCCCCCACCCCCATCCCCCAAGTAAAAGAATTTGAGTCTGAGTGATTTGGACGAAAGCTATGTAGTTGCTTCAAAAAAACTAACACTGTCGTTATGTTGCATTTTTGTTTTGACATGGAATAAAACACATGGCATTTAGTTAGTGTATTTGAGCATCATGTCTGTCAAGGTATGTGAAATTTCATTTCTGAGAATATGGTTGTAGACATTTGGACAGGAGCTCTAGAGAGTATATAAGATCTAGTGCAATGAGTTTTGGTAATATACATAACTCATTAGAACCTCATAGATCCCCTACACAAATTGCAGCACAACTTCACTTCTTAGAAATGTCCACCTCCCCCCCCCCCCCCCCCCCCCCCCCATAATGCAAAGGACTCTGATATTTTTGGAGTTTGCAGGTGACTATTGATATTGTGAAAAATATGTGAAGGTCCTATAAAGGGCATTATACCGTACTATGCACAAATCAAGTTGAACAAAACAATATGGACTATATACGCTGGTTGTTCTACATCATGACAACTCATGTCTTTGTCATGACAACACGTGTCTACGTCACTGGTTTTGCTGTGTTCGAAATATGACTCAAAACATTCAAAATTGGCATTACTTTCCTCGATTTTTCTTTGACATTACTGGTGCTGGTATAATTATGTTATTCTCCGATGTTTTTTCTTCATTCAGCCAGAAAATACTCATGATCTAACGGTTTTATCATTACTCGTCTAGTGACTCGTAGTGACAAAGGCCCTTTAGGTCACTCATATTTTCCTTGGCTGAACAAAAAACAAAATATTTGGGAATAACCTCTAAGCACCTAATTAATATCCTACAGAAGACAGGGTATATTATTTTAATGATATGTTTATGGAAATTTGGGTAATCATACTTACTTATCAAATATACAGTAGTCATGGTGAATAGTTTAGGAATACAGTTATCAAAGAATACCTGAAACAAATAAGAGTTAAATTTAATCAACCCTGATATAACTTTTAACAAACCAGTGTAATTCAAAAACTGTTTATACACAAGGACAGTTCCTTTTTTCATTTTCATTGTTTTCTTGTAAATTAACATCCTATAGATAATTAGATATTGTTTAAATAGATGGACTAAATCACTGTGTTTTCATAGTCAGTCTCAACATGCTGTATGTAGCAATGTAACTGTATCATGAATAATTATATATTACACTGTATACAGAAAAACTGCCTTCAGAAAAGTGGTTCCCTAGTGATAACAGTGATAGCATTATTATGTGTCTCCTAAGCTACACCATAAACACCTGATATCATAGTAACTTTTAATTGTGTGTCTAAGTCTGACTTTGTCTTTGTCCAGCTGTTGAACAATTTATCCAAGAGTTCATTAATCCTGTCTTACCTTCATATTAACCCATCGAACATGTCTGAGAAGACATTTTATTTATATCGCTGTCTACTTGGTAATGTCAAGCTCACTGCTTGTCTAATTGTCTGTTTGTATATGTCTGAATGTCTCTCTGTTTCTGCTTATACATGTATATCTGAATGCCTACTTGGCTATCTGTTTATATACCTGTTTGTGTCTGTCTGTCTGTCTGTCTGTCTGTCTGTCTGTCTGTCTGTCTGTCTGTATATCTGTCTGTTAATCTGGCTGTCTTTTCGTCTGTCTGGCTGCCTGTTTGTCTTTCTACCAGTCTATCTGCCTAGTTGGCTGTCAGGCTGTAGACCTATTTGTCTGTCTGTGTCTGTCTGTCTGTCTGTCTGTCTGTAGGCTGTAGATCTATTTGTCTGTCTGTCTGTGTCTGTCTGTCTGTCTGTCTGTCTGTCTGTCTGTCTGTCTGTCTGTTTGTCTGTCTGTCTGTCTGTTCGTCTATTCACCAGTCTATCTGCCTAATTAGCTGTGAGACTGTTTATCTAATTGTCTGTCTGCCATTCTGTCTTGCTGTCTATCAACCAATCTGTTTATTTGTCAGCTGATATCAAAAATGTGCATCTGTGAGCAATAAATCATCAACCTACTGCAGTGACATTTTGGAGATCTCCTCACTGACTTTGTTTTGGACTTATTCTTGGATGGTTTATCAGAATCTGTGGTTGCTGTCTTTCCACCAGGTTCACCTTCTCTACTTGATAGGGAAGCACTCTCCTTACTGTCACCATGAGTGTTCTGCTGGTTACTAATAGATGCACCATTCTGCGTACCTTGATCAGACCCTATGGTTTCTTGGTGTTGGTGATCTCCACTTGCATTCTGTGTACTTGGTTTGCTTGGATTTGGTTTAGTAGATACTGGTTGGCTGTCACCTGGAGTGTTCTGCTGCCTAGTTGATGCATTGTTCTGAGTACCTTGATCAGACTCTGTCGTTTCTCTGTGTTGGTGATCTCTGCTTGTATTCTGTGCACTTGATTCTGTCTGATTCTGTGTTGTAGTTTTAATTTCTGGAGTGACTCCTACAGATTCAGGTTGGCTATGAGAGCCAGAATGTCTGGTATCTACAAGATTATTGAAACAAGAAATATCACCATTACAGCTATAGCTAGCACTACTGAAGTATCAACAATATGTTCCTTTTCTCAAATTCTAACAACATTGTGGTCTACTTGTCTTTAGAAGGAAAATTTGAGAGTTGCCATCCGGATGAGAAATGGGTGTATTCATTTTTAATTTTTAATTAATTTGATTTTTAATTCATAAAAGTCACTCCATGTTTTTATACTTGAAATAAAGAATGTGAACAACATGTACTAAATCCTTGTTTAGATAACATAAAAAATAGCAAAACATTAGAAAAAGATTACAATTATTTGTTATTGTATGTACGATAAACTTTTTACACACTTTTTTTTTACCTCTTTTTAATTTATTGAGTTACAAACAAGGATTTAGTATGTGTATTTCACATTGTTTTTTTCAAGAAGGTAAACATAGTAGAGTTGTCTTAAGAATTCAAAATCCAAAATAAATACAAATTTGTCATCCATGTCATATGACCCACTTTAAGGAAATATAAGAAATCAACTCGATAAAAATATTTGTGACATACTATCAAACTACTTGCAATTAAAATAATCCATACAAAGATTGTAAAAAAAAAAGTAGATACTGCTTCCCCTTGTAATAGTGTGTGTGCCCAAAATGATGACCTGAAAACAATTATCATTTAGTGATACATTTTGTTTTAGTAGACAACTAACATTATTTCTCAACACTTCACTGTACTTTACTGCATCTACGTATATACCAGCCAGGGTCATGGACCTGAACTACTCTAAACCAAAATATTTCTGTGGTCACCAGATTAGCCTGGAATTCATGTGAGTGGGGGGTTTGAGTTCGTTATTTCCCCATCACAAAAAATCAAAGTCAAAATCAAAATTCTAATTTCCCATTCGTCTGGATTCTAGGCTCTGATCTTTATGATCATTTCTTTCTTTCACACACACTTTTTATTTTGTATGTGACACGTACAAATGCAAGGATCGCTTATATAAATTTGTGGACTGCATTGTAAACAAGCCAGCAGTAATATGAAGGCACCAATGGAACTGGTTGCCATGGCAATTTATTCTTATCATGCATCAAGAACCTCCCTGACATCTTCAATGAACAAGGTATGGATGTAAATAATCTCAACTCCCTACATCGTGGAGTCTAAATTCATTGACAAACCATTCTCTGCCTTCATTGCTGTTGTGTTCCTCTATGGCCTTTCACTTTCATATAATGTTAGTCCAGGTCTAAGCATGGGGAGAGTCATGGAGAAAATACTAAACATTATTCAAACTATATTAATGTACTGCAGTTGGATTTTGTTGTTGTAATTTTGAGTGTGGTCATACAATTTGTAGAGCATACTTTTCCAACACAGAAATTCACAATAATAGGTACGTTACCATGGTTACTACTTGGTGTAGCATTCCCTTCATGTTGATGTACAGCAACATTATGCAGATCAATTGCTGGCTCTTCTTCATCTCTGTCTCTACTTCCTGGTGTTTGTTCTGAAGTGTCTGATGGATCAAATAAAAATTAAATTTCAAAAATACCGCCAATGGCGTTGTAGCACAACTGTAGTTTTTAAAAATGTTTATCCATATGCTAGTCTATGCTAACAATAGGTGTTTATTTGCTGAATAACTATCCAGTTGCCTATCCAACCATGTTGCTATCTTTACGATAAATGCTATCATTTGGCTGTTGCTATTGGCGTGGTCATGTTGTTAGATATATTTGCATACATTTGTGTATGTTTTTGTTCACTTGTGTATGAATTCCTGATATTGTCTTTGCAATATACGTGATCATTTGGCTGTTGCTATGGGCGTGGTCTTGTTGCTAGGAAAATTTACATACATTTTTTTGAATGTTTATTCAATTGTCTATTAAACCCTGTTGTTATCTTTGTGAAATACACCACCGTTTGGCTGTTGCTATGGGCGTGGTCATGGTTACTAGGGTATTTGCATACATTTTTTAAATGTTAATTCATCTGTCTTTCTATTCCTGTTGTTATCTTTGCAATATACGTGATTATTTGGCTGTTGTTATGGGCGTGGTCTTGTTGCTATGCAAATTTACATACATTTTTTGGATGTTTATTCAATTATCTATTAAACCCTGTTGTTATCTTTGTGAAATACACCACCGTTTGGCTGTTGCTATGGGCGTGGTCATGGTTGCTAGGGTATTTGCATACATTTTTTGAATGTTTACTCACTTGCTTACCAGTTGATGTTGTTATTTGACCAAAATATACTGCCATTTGGTTGTTGCTAAGGGCGTGGTCATGGTCGCTAGGGCCAATTTTGTCAAAATGTTTTTAAGAAAATCTGCAGAATAACAGTTTCAGAAACATCTCGCCAAGTTTCAGACTAATTGACCAAGTACTTTTTGAGATATAAGTTTTTGACCAAAAATGAACATTTTTACACCTAATTTGCATATCACTCATGGAATCATGGTAAGCTTAATATTTCTTCGTCCATACATCCCTAGATACATTCCCATTAAATTTCAGCCCAATCTGCTCAGTAGTTTTAGAATTATAGATTTTTAACCAAAAAGACACATTTTTAGCCCTAATTTGCATATCACTGATGGAATCATCCCGTCATGAACAAATCTTACTTTACACCACCTTAAGAATGTTCCCACCAAATTTCGCACCAATCTGCCCAGTAGTTTCTGAGTTTAAGTTTTTTGACCAAAAATCACATTTTTTGACCCAAATCACACACCTGTGATGCGATCATTTTGATTTGAACAATTTCCCAACTAGACACCCAAAGTAATGGACCCACCAAATATCGTGGCAATCGGTTCAGCGGTTTTTGACTTTAAGTTGTTTACACACACACACACATCCACACACACACACACACACACACACACACAGACAGACAGACGCCGGGCGATCCCTATAGCACTACTGAACAAGTTCAGTTGTGCTAACAAAAATGACATGACATTCAACAAATCCCTTGGTATACTGGACATTCTTAGTCATTGCTATCAATATCAAGGCACTTGTGAATTCATAATCAATTTCTATATCATGGGGGAGTAACTGGGATAGTGTGTTTTACTGAGCAAAACTGGTCTCAAGATTAACCTGAATCTGATGAAAATCTGATGTGGTGAAAGCACCGTATGCAATTTCTTTATTTACCTCTATTTCCATCGCTTAGAGTAGTTTGTTTTCAATAATGTTGTTCTCAGTGGGTGCACATGATTATCGCCTTCGAACAACAAAATCGAAAACAGACGACACTAAACAATGGAAATAGAGGTAAATAAAGAAATCGAGCTGCTAGTTTTCACCACATCAGATTTTAATCAGATTGGGTTTTCTCCTACCTCAGAGAAAACAATGTAATCTAAGAAAGAAAAAAATGCAGGGACCATCAGGAAAGATGTTAATAAACAAAATGTTGAATTAATGTTGTAGGACAGTTACATGAAAAAACTGATTGGGTTTAGTTTCTTGAATTGAAGTTTTCTAGTATAGATTAACATGCAACTATGACAGAGAAGGCAATTCCTCCCAAGATGTTTTTATGAAAACTTTGCTTCATTTGATAAATTACTGGTAAGCTCACAAAATGTTACACAAAGTTAAATGAGCTGGCGTATTGTTTCATTATTATGCTTTCAAAATAAGAACCTAAGTTACATACAGTGCTTCATTTATCTTTCCTAAACTGTATATTTTGTGTTGCATAAACTCTTTGGACCTGTGGTCTTCATTGCAAATAAACTATCTATCTATGACAAAGAGTAGAAATTATCGGGGACACAAAATACTTCAGTCATTTTTAAAAAAATGATTGATGCCAATTACCATACTGGTAATTACCTTACTGATAAATTAAAGTGAATTTTATTTAAAGCCAAAAAAGGAGAATTGTTTCTTGTCAGCATGCATATCACTTAAATACCCTCGCATTGTCTTTTCTTTTCATGTTTTATCTAGCCCATACAGTCTGCAGATCCAGGGGGAATCACAAAAGTTACCCCTCCCTACTTCAGTGAAGACAACTGCAGAGCCAATCATGAACAAGCAAATGACATCTGTCCCAACATACACACTTGCTCTAAAGTACTACATAAAAAGAACAGTAACTGCCATGCATAGTAGATTGAGTGACCAGTTTGTTGAGAATAATAATAAAAAAAAACTTTCACATTGTCACACACTTTATACAAAACGTCCTGACTAACAATTCTTCTTCTTCTTCTTTTTTTTTGGCCTAAGAGAAATTTTTTTTTATCAAACATGGTGAATTAATTCACAAAGTATCCTGTCTCTTCAAAACTATTTAACACTTTTATGTCTTGTTATTCATCTTGAATAATAATGATTCCATTATTTTGTATTAAAGTGGTCATATGGATGAGGATTGGGTATTTCTACTGGACTTTTAATTGACAAAAATATTTTATCCTGGCTTCCTACTTGAAAAAATCAACGTAGAACAACATTGACCAAGGTTGTGTTTGTAATTCAATACATTTCAAAAAGCTAAAAAAAAAAAACATGTAAAAAGTTTGTTACTGTACATACAGTATCACAGATTTTACACATTTATTAATCTTTTGCATGTTATTGAGTTACAAATAAGGACTTGGCATGTGTTGTTTCACATTGATTTTTCAAGAAGGAAGCCATAATAAAATTGTTTTATAAATTAAAAATCCAAAATAAATACCCAATCCTCATCCATATGGCCACTTTAAAGGCCTAATCTGCAGTGCATGTAAATAGGGGTCGGATTAAGATGATACTCGTCATGCTAGATGACTTTGACCATGTAACACGCTCACAGAGCTCATAGAGAGTGTCTATGAAACTGCAGTTTTAGAGAGTATTATAGATTTTTTATCTCCTAATGTAAGAGTATGGTATTATGAAAATACAGGAAAGAAATCTGTCACTGTATTTTTATTTTGAGGACTATATTCATGAATATCATGGCTTGACACATGTTGGACGTGTCAAGACACTAGCCCCATCTACACGGCACTAAAAATGCTACCTGAGGCAGGACTAAGAATAGTTTGAAGGTCGTATTGACATAAACGCTACCCGAACTAGTCCTGAAACCGTCCTGCCTTAGGACACCTTTGAGAGGTTTCCTGAAACCCTCCTGACTTTGTCCTATGTACTGTCAGGATGGAATCAGGAAGGAACACACGACATCTACACCATAACCTTCCTACATGTAGACACAAACCTATCCTACCTCAGGTACGATGACCTACATCTAGATGGGGCTAGTGACACGGGATTGAAAATTAGCTTAGAAATAACCTGTTTAATGGTATCACCAAAGACTTATAAATAAGTCTTCATTTACATACAACATTCTTTCTCCTATAATTCACATTACAGAATTATATTGATATTTAAACTATTAATAATACCTTGATCATCATCATGCTCAATTCCAAATGCTACATCTTCACTTGGTAATCTGGGGGCATCTTGCTTCTTTGTGGCTTTCTCAACAGGTACTGCAGGTGCTGTTTCTTTAGACTGTGTTGATTTGGGTGCTGATTACAAATGTAAGAAAAGTATGTGATTGTTAAAAAAGACACACATAAACTGCAAGTTGTGTACACAGTGTCTATCTGAAGTGACATAAATCAAGTTTATCAGTTTTCATAGATACTTACATAAATAAACTTCTTTACTGATATTCTTGTATCGTTTTAATATCAATGGATTCCTACCATGGCAATAGAAATTGTCTCCTGGTATTGTTACTGTTAATACAATTGATGACACTTGGACTTACTTGGATGAAGATACTCGCATAAAGCGTTACCGATATTCTTGCATCATTTTAATATTAGAAGGCTCGAAATTAGTAGTAGTCAGGGGCACATGGACTACTAAACCACAGGGTGCAGCGAGCATGTAATTGATTGCTTGATCGATTGATCGATTAATTGATTTATTGATTGATTATTTGGTTGAATAATTGATCAATTGAATAATTAATTTTTGTGGTGAAATAAAACTTATTTTCTGTGTGATATTGATCAACTGACTGATTGATTTTTGTGGTGTTATAAAACTTTTTCCCCTTCTTTCCCTAGCTACTTTTCTCTCTTTTAGCTGTATTATAATTCTCTCTTTGACTAAATAAAGACATCTTGTCCATTTTTCTCCTCTTATCTAAATTAAAACACCCCTAATCTCATAATTAGCAGGGATCAGTTACCAAGAAAATTTGCTTTATGTCTTATCTTCTGCGAGATTATCACACCAGACAAACAATCAATCATGCACACACTAGTATACTTTTATACTAGTGTGTGCATGATTGACTGTTTGTCTTGTGAAGGAAAACAGAGAGAGTTGATAGACAAATTGTTTCAGATTGTACAAAATAAACTCATGGGAGCAGCAACTATTTTTTGAAAATGTGCTGTCCTTAAATGTCACGAACTCGTTTTTTTGTGTTTTCAAGATGATCTAGGTAAGAACACATAAGGGACGCTCGCACAACATTACACAAGCTCAATAAACGAACACCGTTCGTGTACGACACCCTTCCCGATCCCCATAACAAACATTCACAATTTCGACATCACACATTTATATATGATGTACTATGATAAAAATTGTAGCAGTCACGTTACTATGATCGATGCAATGTAAAAACATGACATGGTAAACTCTACACATTAAAATACTAAATTGGAATCCCAGCACTGTATTATATCACATTAGGAGTAAATTTTTATCAACTTATCAACATCTCAGTGGTAAATACAGAACTTGCTATCATTGAAGGCATGGAAGTTTTCGAGATTTGGTTAGAAATACGGAAATGAAGTTCTGCAATCACTTTGACGCTAGACCCCCTCCCCCCCCCCCCCCAAAAAAAAAACAAATGAAGTTCGCTTATTGAGCTTATCTGACATTGTGCAATCGTCCCTGGATAAATTCGAAACAAGTAAAAAGTGGACAAAATTCACCTGGATATTTACATTAAATTTGTCTTTTATCACCACATATGATAACTACACAGTGGAAGACAAAACTAAATCATACCACATAAAGTACATGTCTGAACAGAAAATAGGTGATTTTCTCATTGTGCCATGTCATAACAATGAGTGTTATGTCATTGGTTTTGTGGTGTTAAAAATTATGGAAAGCTCAGTTATTACAATATTTGTTTGACTGCCACCATACTATTCCAGTAAAACTGACGGATACGGACAGCTGTCCATGCTGAAAGGAGTGCACGATGTAACATACCAAAGTGCCTGGGTGTGGTCAGAGTCACTGTACTGTATGAGCTAGGGCAGGGACATTGTGGTAGTGCAGTTATTCTATACACCACCACTAACTACAAATCAATCCACAGAGGACTAGGGAAGCCATAATACTCATCATTGACTCAGAGTGACAAGACCCTTCATGTCACTCATACTTTACTTGGTAAACTGAGAGATTCGTCATTATGTACATTTGTTACTAGCCTGTTTACGATGCTGTTGAGATACTAAGCTGGTAGTACCTCCCTAGCCCTCGTATCAACAGTTTACAGAACTGTTGAGATACAACATTAGCTGGTCATTCTTCCCTAGCCCTTGCATCAACAGCTTGTTGTGATTACATTGTCAAAGCTGATAAAAACGGATTGAAAATTTCGTTCAATAGCCTGTTTGATCACCGTGTGCAGTCCTTTCCACCATGACAACTAGTTTGACTGTCATTATCCAAATAAATCAGTATGAACATATACACATTACGCAACGTGAGGCAAAACTTGAAGTGGACATGTGTTAATTTACATGTCATTTACATATGGTTAATAATATGTAAATTTAACCCTACGTGGTGCTGAATAACAATGTGGCTATATAAACCACTTGACAATGTAGCCAAGACAAGCTGTAATTGATGCGAGAGTTAGGGAGTTAAGACGAGCTAACAATGTATCTCAAAAGTGCCGTAAACAGGCTAACTTTACAAACTAATGGTCCACAGTAGCACACACAATGTAAACATTCCAATCCACAGTCCTCAAAGAAGAAAACGAATGGAAAACAATACATAATTGCTTACCATGAAATCCACCCCCAAACTTCTTTAACAATTTTTCAGCAACTTCATTATTCCTTGCGTTTCTCAATGCTGCCACTAGTCTGTCAAATATAGCACGAACTCCACCCCTCTGAGTCTTTTTCCAGCCAAGAAGTATCTGATACTTGCACTCTTTGGCATTCCTTGGATAATTATCCTCGCAGTCTGTAATATCTGTTTCTGACACTCCAAGTCCTCTTGCCAGAAATTTTGTGTCTCCGAGACTAATTTTTTCTGTCGTAAATCGTATGGCTTCATCAATTTCAAAACCACCTTGGGGGCTTGAGGCAGCAGCTTGAAAATATGGAAGACAGAACAATGAGATTCATAGCCAAGAGATTGACTAATATTCAGTTTGAACTTCAGGGCTCGAAATAGAATTTCTATGACAATGTTGTTTGCAAGAAAAGCAAGTACACATGTACACATGTACACATGTACATGTATGCTTTGTAAGTCTCTGAGATGAAGTTGTGTCAGGTTACAGTCTCTGAGCTAAAGTCAGTATATTGTGTATGTCTTTGGGTTAAAGTCAGTATGTTGTGTCAGGTAGCCAAGTCTTTGGGTCAAAGTCAGTATGTTGTGTCTGGTAGCCAAGTCTCTGAGCTGTAACATTTGTGATGCCTGTGAAAGCTAACATACATGTACTGTGTATGGAAACTTTCATAATTTCTTTCTAGCTCAAGTTTGATTCAACTTTGTTTAAATTTGTATATATTACACTACATGTAGGTTGACAGTATGTGTGTTCAAAATATGAGACTCCATTACAATTCTTGCATCAAGGTAATACTAATTATCATACCATGCACAAACCAAGATATTGTCTTTGAACAGAAAATTTGGATTAAACACCCTGATCATTCCATGTCAGGACAACTCATGTCTATATCAATGGTTCTATGTTGATCGGAATTTGAGTCAAAACATCTCAAATCACCATTATTTTTCTCAATTTTCCATAAATTATGCTTGAGGAGGTATATAATTACATTATTCTCCAATATTATTTCTTCATTCAGCCAGAAAATACTCATGACCTAAGGGTTTATCACTGCTCATCTAGCAGCTCATAGTGACAAGGCTCCTCAGGTCACTCGTAGTTTCCTTGGCTGGACGAAGAAAAATATTGGGGATTAATATCTAATTGTATCGTTGAGTTATCAACTTACATTTTGACAACAGGATGCATTACACACACACACACACACACACACACACACACACATACATACATACATACATACATACATACATACATACATACATACATACATACATACATACATACATACATACACACATGCTTGCTATGGCATGTTATGCAATAAAGATTGATTGATTGATTGATTGATTGATTGATTGATTGATTGATTGATTGATTGATTGATTGATTGACTGATTCATTCATTCATTCATTGTATCATATAAAAAACATTCAAGGTTCTTCCTCTCATACTCTGCACTAATAAAGAGTTGTCACATTTAATCAGTGTTAATAGGGAACCATGGTAACAGACGGGGAGAAATCAGGAAAAAACTGGCATAGTTCCTAGACATTCTGGTGGGGAATGAATCACAGGGGAAAACCAATAGAGAACTCAAGTAGACATAGAGTTCACTTACCTTGAGGTTCTGCCAAATGTTGTGAATCTGTGTCAAAGCAGATCTTTAAACGGTCCCAAAAGAATGTATCGCTCCGTTTAATGTTTCCATAGGGTTGTAAAAAGTTCGATACAACGGCCTCGTCGTCTAATGATATGGACACAATTCTATTTCTGTTAGCGATTTTGTCCTGCTTAAGAAGTTGCGTCAGAGCTGTCAATCCATCATAATGGAACCTTTCGTCGCCATTTTCCGACAAAAGTACAAAGATATAAGCCGAGTTCTTCACGGCACTTTCAAAGTGATCAGTACTGTAACCACCAGGATGAAAATCCCTTTCGGGATAACAGCCCTTTTTCTTGAATTTCTTCTCCGTTTCCAACAAGAAACTTTCTGCACGGTCTCGATCATGTCGATCGTTTTTGTTGAATATAACAAAGAAGTCGTATTCATACTCGCCCGACATCCTTGCTTGTAAAAGATTCCACTACATACAAAATGAAACGTGGTTCAAAACGAAACATGCAGTTATAATATTGTAACAGTTACATCTTCGCCTCACTCACGATCACATCTGATTCTTGCGACCTATACACTTCCGGGTACTTTCCATATTCTGACAATGGTGGCGCTCTTAATCTACCGACACAGTCGCTTGTGTGCTAATATTCTACGCTCCATGATTTAACTCAAAGATGGTCATGATACAAAATAATGGCATTATTAGGGAGGAGTCTTCAGTATTTACAGCGGAATTAGGGAGTCACTTTTTACAAATCGGCTCACGGGGCCGGGAAGTCGGGGCCATATTTTAGAAAATGGATTAGGGACTGGACGTAAATTACCGGGGGGGGGGTGCGCGACAGAGGGGTTAAAAATTGATGACCCTCCCCTAACATGTGGTCCAAAAATTTATGACCCTCCCCTGAGGTCAGGCTGAAAAATCTGTGGCACCCCACCATCACCACCACCACCACCACCACCAAAATTAAGCATTTAAGTTTTAAGTCATCTTTTTGACATATATAAGTACTGGTTAGTCCCAGGTACCTATGCTATTGAATAAAGATGTTATCCATGGGATGGCTATTTGTTCTGGATTATGAACAACACAGTCACACTGAGTCTAGTCATATTTTAAAAAATTTCCAGCAGTAGTGATGTCATCTATTTTAATATTTAGACCAGGGGAAATAAAAAAAACTGTTCAATGGGCCCGACCTACCCATGTTTTTGGCATTTATATTTTTTGAATTTATTTTTGGTGATGGACAATATATGGCTTCTGGACTAATATGCACACTCTGTTTCAACATTATTTAAAGGGATTTCTTTATATTTTCTGAACACATATGCAATACAATACAATACAATACCTTATTCATTGGAGTTAATTCAAAATTATATATCAAAATTCTGACTTGAAATGTTGTGCTGTTTTGGAACCTAATCATACTTCAGGAGAAGTCGTTTACCAAGTGCATGTCTGCAAAATATATCGCAGCTTTGCCACAGCTAAATACACTTCATAGACAGACAATATGGACTGCATAGTAAAATAAAAGTGTCCTGTAAAGTGCCTTTGAACATTCTGAGTAATGGATTCAGGCGCTATATAAATTGTTTGATTGATTGATTGATTGAAAATTGTTTCAATTCGAGTATTTTAAAACCATATGCAAGCATTGTTAGACGTTGAATTATGTATATGGTTTGATATTTTACATGGTCTTACATGGTTTTATTTTTAAAAAAAGTTTTCACTTTGGAAGTGTCCCCTTCCAAGCAGTAGCAATCACCGTGATAATGTCTTTCTCCCGAATCAAGATGGGAAGGTGGTACCTTCAAGTACAGTACAGGCTCGAGCTCATTTTGAGACATCTCCTTATGCATGTGGAATCCACATCCTTTGTAGATTGGACTGTTAGTGTAGTTGATTATCAATATCACTGGTAATTTTACGTCAGACTCCCCAGTGTAGTGTAGGTGACAGACGGGGTGGCTACAATAATTCTGGAGGTTCATTTCGTGGGCCTTAAAAAATTTTTTGAGAGGAGTGGGAAAGAGGCTACACAATTTGTTTAACTGTAAATTGTGTACATTTCCTAACTAACTGTAGAACTGAAGATAAGAAATCGATTGCCATACAGACAATTAGCTAATGCTATGCTAATACGCTATACTAGGTAGATATTCCCTGTTAGGAACATTAGAATAATAAAATTTAACGGTAAGGAAACGCAGATACTACATTCCATTCTACCCCTGATGAGTGAGGAATACGCACCTCACGAAACAGTTCTGTAGGGTCAATAGCATGTAATTTTGTTCAAATTTTCAAAACCTGTATACAATTCGCTCTACTAACCGTATTGAGCACTTTTATGTGGTTTTATCAACACCCAGTCAATTATATATATATATATATATATATATATATATATATATATATATATATATATATATATATATATATATATATATATATATATATATAATTATATATATATATATATATATATATAATATATATATATATATATATATATATAGATAGATAGATAGATAGATAGATAGATAGATAGACAGATAGAGATATATACCATATATATAGAAATTACACACATGCATCATTTCACAGAGGAACATTCAATCAAAGAATGACATCACAGGCACCAAATTTTTAAAGACAGTTACATGTAATATACATTGTACATTGATAATTTCATACAGAAATTTAGATTAATTTGTCAAAATAAATCACAGGAAAGATGGTAGAAGATATTAATGTGAAGTTCATCATAGTAATCTATTCAGAGTGTTCTTGTACTTGTTAAAGCTGCCCCTGCAACGATTTTTGAAAATGTTTCATCAAATGTAACAACATACTCGTAATACCATACTGTGAACAGTATTGAATCACCTGACCTGTGAGAAGAGTATTTGTGAAGCTGAACACATAAATCAATTATGGTAACATAAATCCAATCCAAATTATTTTTGGGTCTGCACCCTAAAATCAGTGCTCCCCCCCCCCCCCCCCCCCTCCCAATCTTGACTTCAACTTATGGATAACCTCTAAGTAATATGCACAATGTCATCGTTATCATTCCTAATTTTCAATGAATGTATTGTTGGTTGTCTGAGTTAAAAAAAATAGCTCTCCAGTTACAGTTGGTGCTGAAAGGGGGGTGCCACTCCTGGAAATAAAAGTATTTTCATAAGCTTTGGGTTTTTGAGAACTTTGGGTTTTTGAGTCATTTCATAATTTCACATATAAATTTCACACGATTACCAAGACACACCAAATTTGAACTATTTCACCTCTTGTTTGTACACTGGTCTACCGTTGCATCGTGGGACTTAGCAGACATACATATTTATTAGATGCACAGTGAATATTCATGATTCCTAAGTGCCTGTTACCTTTAGATAAAGTCATGAATATTCATGTGTTCTTCTAAAGGTAATAATCACTAAGGAGTCATGAATATTCAGTGTGCATCTGCAATGGTAGGTCATTGTGAAAACAATAAGAGTTTCAATTTGGTGTTTCTTGGAATTATGTTATGTGAAATCACAAAATGACTCTCCAGAACCAAAAGTTTCTGAAAATACATCTATTTCCAGGAGTGATGTTCCCCTCTAAGCAAGTTGTCAAGTACTAGTACTTTATTTTATTTTACACACATCCTTACTGACCACTGTTACAATCTCTCTGTACAATGAAATTTTTCAGAGTTTACATTATAACTTTATACATATCACATCTACATTACCAATTCTACAGATTGTTTCCATGCAACAAATGCTACAATCAATATGGCTCCTGCAGTGCTTCATTTTCCTAAAGCATTTTAGTTATCTCTATATATAGTATGTACAACAAATGTGTCAATCAATATGGCTTACACAGTAAGGAACCTTTTCCTGTCAATTTGAGACTGTCTAACAAATGCTTCAGTCTTTGTGGCTCACAGGATTGTGAAATAAATATCATTCAAAGTGGCTCAAAGTTACAAAACTTCTTTTTCCACAAGCGGGACTGTGTACAACAAATGGTTCAGTCTTTATGGCTTCAAGGATCCCTTTTCCCAGCAGTTGACATCTGTACAACAAATACTTCAGTCAATGTGGCTCAAAGTTCCAAAACCTCTTTTTCTACCAGCTGGAGTCTGTACAACAAATGTTTCAATCAATGTGGCTCAAACGAGATGAGACCTCATCTCCCTTCAGTTGTGGATGTCCGTACAACAAATGCTTCAGTCAGTGTTTCTTGTACAGAGGGCTGTAGAGTCATAGCAATCTGATCTAGATAATGAAGAAACCTGCAACAAATAATGGTCGATACAAATATCCAAATATTAATTAAATGTAAGGATTTAATCTAGTTTATTTTGATTTTCAGTTTTATCATCTAAATAATAAAAACCTCGAATTGGTGTATCTATTTCGCTTTCGTTATTAATAAGCTGTCCAAGAACAAAGTCAGAATGGATAGAGACAGACACATACAACAATTGTATCACAATGTATATGAATCACCCTCTGCAAGTAACAGATACATGCAACAATTGCTACTCCCCTTATATGAGTATACATATATGTGCCGCCCTTTGGGGTGCATTTTCTAGCCCTTTTGGTCTAAAATGGGGTGTGTTTTTTCGAGGTCAAGAGTCTAAAATGGGATCCACTTTCCATTATTTTTTATTTTGCTTGGTCCAAAATGTAATTGCCATTAATTGCCCCAAAATGTTGCCTCCTAAGGAAAATTTAGTTAGGTCTAAACTTTCATCTTTTAGAAACCAGTAAAGGTCTAAAATGGGGTATTGATTTTTGGTCAAAGTGGGTCCAAAATGGGGCCTGGGGTTTCCAGCACTGGCCACACACCCCTACCAGAGTTGCAAGAGACAGAACAGACACATGCAACAATTGTATCCATTCTGACTTTTGTTCCTAGACAGCTTTCTTTTCTTGGGCTGGCTGTATTTATCCATGTGGACTGAAAGGGCAAAACAGCGATATCTAATGCCAGCTAATTATAAATTTGTCATTCAGTTTGATAAACTTAATTGCTATTGCAAACAGTTCCATTATCCATTTTTTTCTCCACAGTTCAACCTGTGATGACAACCAATAAATATCACCACTGATAGTACAATTGGCCTTAACTACATTAATCTGTTTACTAAGCATTTAAAAATTGACAGTACTGAGAGTCCTGGCCTCCATTGTTTATCTTGGTGAAGCCAATCTCTGTCTTTACGTCATTACACCTGATTGTAATATTTTCAGATCTAGTGATTCCTAGCCAAAAATAATATTTGATGATGTGGTTAATCAGCATACATATTTCTTTTTTGACCAACTGTGGCAGTGGTGAAATGCGGTAAGGGAGTCGTCAGTACCAGCATGTAGTATTTATTAGCAAGGTCCTAACTGAGACAATACATAAATAAAACTCATGAATCTTTTTGACAAAGTCATGTTTCAAACATTTGATAACTTATCCTACATTCAACACTGTTGACTGTATCTCAAAGGATGAAGAACTAAGAAGAAGATAGTTTTAGAACATCTACAAGAAGTTGTGTAAGGATTGAGACTGTACCTTCTCTTTGCATTTGTGACTTCCCTGTACTTCTCGGCCCTACAGATAGTCCTTACAGCTGGTAGGTAGTCCATGGCAACGACACCATGGTTACACCGTGTATGAAGTGGTAGAACTGAGCTGGTACTGTCATTGGTCTCCTGACACTTTCTACCATAGCTGTCAAAATGATAATATTATAATATCATAATTGCTGACAAATTTTGTGATAATTAGATATTACTAGTATTCCCCGACATTATTCTTCCTTCAGCCAAGGATAATATGAGTGACCTAAGGGGCCTTGTCAATACGAATTGCTAGACTCGTAGTCAAAAACCCTTAGGTCACGAGTATTTTCCAGCTGAATAAAGAGAAATATTGCGGGAAAATATAATTATACTTCAAGTATAATTCATTAAAATTTGAGGGAAAATAATGGCGATTTGGAATATTTTGACTCGTACTTTAAACACTGCAGAATCAGTGACGTAGACACAGGTTGTCATGACATAGAATGACCAGGGTATATAATCCATATTTTCTGCTCAAAGACAATAACTTGGCTTGTGCATGGTATAATATCAAATTATAAACAACACACTGCATACATCCCATCCCACCCCACGATACTAGACACACTGTGATTACAACTCATACAACTGGGATACATTTCATGATACTAGACACACTGTGATTGCAACTCATACAACTGGGATACATTTCATGATACTAGACACACTGTGATTGCAACTCATACAACTGGGATACATTTCATGATACTAGACACACTGTGATTACAACTCATACAATTGGGATACATTTCATGATACTAGACACACTGTGATTGCAACTCATACAACTGGGATACATTTCATGATACTAGACACACTGTGATTGCAACTCATACAACTGGGATACATTTCATGATACTAGACACACTGTGATTGCAACTCATACAACTGGGATACATTTCATGATACTAGACACACTGTGATTGCAACTCATACAACTGGGATACATTTCACGATACTATAGACACACTGTGATTGCAACTCATACAACTGTGACACATTTCATGATACTAGACACACTGTGATTACAACTCATACAACTGTGACACGTCATGATACTAGACACACTGTGATTGCAACTCATACAACTGGGACACATTTCATGATACTAGACACACTGTGATTGCAACTCATACAACTGGGATACATTTCACGATACTAGACACACTGTGATTACAACTCATACAACTGGGATACATTTCACGATACTAGACACACTGTGATTACAACTCATACAACTGTGACACATTTCATGATACTAGACACACTGATTGCAACTCATACAACTGTGACACGTCATGATACTAGACACACTGTGATTGCAACTCATACAACTGGGACACATTTCACGATACTATATAGACACACTGTGATTGCAACTCATACAACTGGGACACATTTCACGATACTAGACACACTGTGATTACAACTCATACAACTGTGACACATTTCATGATACTAGACACACTGTGATTACAACTCATACAACTGTGACACGTCATGATACTAGACACACTGTGATTGCAACTCATACAACTGGGACACATTTCACGATACCAAACACACTATGAATGTGGGGTGGGGTTCTGTGCAGACATTGCTTTGTGCAAATTTCACTGGGAAGTCACTCAAATCCTAATTTTTTTATTCAGGTTTTGATAATCTGTATGAATGTAGAAGCTCTCTCCTAAGAAAATAATGAGTTGATGCAAATTTGGCTACTCATAGTCTCCTGAAAAAAAATGCAAATAGCGTATTGGAGGGGAAGAAAGGATGGATGGGATAGGAGGAGGGTGAGCAGGAGGGTAGTGGGGGATATGAATGTATGTCGCGTAAATTTACAGGTAAAGATTTAGTTTCGGTTACCCAGCATCTCGCCACTGGGGGCTCTGCCTACCAGACCCTCCCCCTGAAAGTCTGGGGAAACGAGATTCCAACTTGCCCATGCATGACGTACCAATGAGAGCAGTGCATGCTGGGAATACTTCATGTCCAACATTGTAGACTAAGCGATTCAGGTACTTTCATGACAAGTTATCACTTCTAAAGCGTCACACATCTAAACTACAACAAACAGGCCTCGTAAGCCCATATTTTATGACTTAGAAGAAATGTATTGTGTGAACCGGCCATGGGGTAGTTGAAACGTGGTTTCCCCAGACTCTTGCCTGGGTGGTCTTGTGGAAGAACCCCCTGAGGTGAGAGCCTGGGTAACCGAGACTGGAAAGTATCAAAATTTTGACTTACCTTAGTTGGTTCTGTGATTCCAGATCAAGAGTTAGAATGTTTCCATCATTGTTTCTAGGAATATTTAGGAGTTCATAAATATTGTCCTGGGAAATATCTTTTAAACTTTTGTCACTTAGACTGTTTTGTTCTTGACAGTGCCTTATTTGCTGTCTAAGTCGTCTTTGTTGAGATTTGAATTTATTCAAACTGACGACACTCAAACAACTAGAAACATCTTTTGTAGTCATTTGAACTGACCAATCAATGTCCTCCAATTTGGTCAGCTGATCACCCAACCCCGATGTCTGCTTCGCAGTCCACCATGCGTGGTTGTCATGGCAACACTGATTACCATAATCATCCCTTCTAGTCCTGTCAATCAAATCAGCACAGGATACGTTGTCAAGATATTCAGACCACGATTCTAATGAATGATTCACAACTTGTGATTCTTTGATGGGTGATTCTTCTAGTTCGGTGTCATTTTTACAATCATGCCTCCCTGTACTTGCAGAGTTCAAACAATCCATGTTACTCCTTATGACATTCTTCCCGTGATCAGCCATGGCCGCAAACATACCTGCCTTTGTTGACAAACTTGTATCTTCGTCCTAAAAATATCAAAACAATGTCAATAGTCAATACATAACCCTATGAGAGTAAATATGGGTATGAAGAACTATCCTACCCCTCCTACCCCAAGTATGAATAAGGACTGGCGCCCAGAGGGCAGTACCAGTGGTCAGCTATGGTAGGGGTGTGTGACCAGTGCCGAAAACCCCAGTCCCAATTTTGGACCAATTTTGATCAAAAATCAATACCCCATTTTAGACCATTACAGGTTTTAAAAAGATATGAAAGTTTTAAAAAGATATGAAAGACCTAAATACATTTTCCTTACGAGGCAACATTTGGGGCAGTTACTAAAGGACAATAGACTACATTTTAGACTGAGCAAAACTGAAAATAATGCAAAGTGGACCCTATTTTAGACTCTTCAGCTTGAAAAAAATAGACTCCATTTTAGCTTTAAAAAAAGCATCTCAAAGGGCGGTACATATATGTATGCATTTTGTAGTTTTCTCAAATAAGGGAAGTAGCCCCCAGGGACCAGTGTGCTTTCTTAAGCTAATTTGATATGTCACTGACACACACAATTTCTAGTGATGCAACAAAATTTGGTGTTCCCCTATCTCTTACTATGTCACAGTATGTGGTGACTCACAAGAAATGTCAGTTTTTCTCATTTCAACTCACAACAACAAATTTTGGCTATCATTAGAGGGTACACTGGTAATATAAGAACTGTTTGATGTTTGAGTAGGCTGACACCTGACCAGTACCTTGTTTTGTCTCATAATCTTCAAACTGTTTTGAATTTGTTATTCATTTCTAATTTTGTAGAGGTAAATATCTTCCAACTTTTAAAAAAAATTCCCAGTTTGTCTCTCAAGACTCTATGGATTCATCTGACTGTTGTGCAATCACTCAGTCAGGTTATCACTTCACACAAAAGAACACACCTTTTCTTTTTTTAACATTTGATTCTAATATAAGAAAAAAGACTGGAGACTTGAGCTTAAATTAAGTCTATTGTCTGTGAAAACCTGACTGTATCCCTGGGGTGCGTCCTGGAAACACTCTCGAAAATGTCTAAACTTATGAGTCCTATAATCTTCCTGGCGACCGTATTCCGATTTTACACTATGGTATCTTCACACATTACATCCAGTCAATGTCATTACTCAAGGCGTTAATTGTGGTTCAACTCCATGGTGGGTGAAGCGCAGATGGTGCATGTCAGAAGTAATACGTCACAAATTGGCAGACTGTCGTCATCGCTCATTAAATTAATGTTCATTTGGTACTGTAACAGCTGTTTCGACTGTTGGGGGAATTTATGCAAATGTCCAACCGAACTCCACCTCCAGTCTGTTTAACTAAAGTCATGTGAAGATGCGACATCGCAATCGTCATCATGTTTATATGAACGCTGTAGAGGGGAGCACAGAATTCTGCGCGAGTAACAAGATTGACTAGACGTAACGTGTGAAGATAACGTAGTGTAAAATCGGAATACAGTTATCAGGAACGAGACGTAATGTGCGAAGATAATGTAGAGTAAAATCGGAATACGGTCGTCACGAATGAGACATAAGGTGTGAAGATAACATAGTGTAAAATCAGAATATGGTTGTCAGGAACTAGACTAGATTCCTATGACCCATCTCCTGAAACAATCAGGAGACCTGACTTGAAAAACAGCTATATGAATTACACAAAATATTTCAAGCATAAATAAATACAATGGATTGGTGCAAAAAATCACAAGAACCCATCCTAGCTCTGAATTCTCACTACCTGAAATAGAAAATTACTTCCTATGCACATCACAAAAATAACCTTCTTGTTCAAGTCAACCTTCTTGTTCTATTTTGGCCCTCTAGTAAGAGGTAAAATGCTACTACAGGTACCAAGAATATAAATACAGATTTTCTCTAAAGTTGACGTTCTGGTCATTGCTATAGAGGATATACAAGATATGATATATATACCTGTAGATGTTGTAGAAGTCCACCTTTCCTCCATCCTTGGTTCAGAAGACCAACACAACTCTCCATACACAAATCATCGACATCAGGCAGTTTTACATTATCAGTTTCCATGGCAACACCAGCAGCTCCTTGCAATGACATGTCTTGTATCTGTTTCTTTTTCATCTCTTCTCGTTCCTCTATTCCGTTACTTTGATAAAATTCACCTATAGCGATGGTTTTTATTTCCAAGTCAATCAAGTTATTGAAGAATTCAAGCTCAAAGTCTTCAATTTCATTTCCTATACATAAATTGTCTCTCTTCTCAATGTCATCACCACCGTCCTTTAAAGGAGAACATTTGTTCTTAACATCACTCGTACAATCGCCAACGTTATCTTCTTTTGAATCCTTACCCTGCAGCCGAATTTTGGAATCAGTGATTGTCCTTACACCCTGTATTTGTTCATAGTTGGCAGATTTACCACTAGCCCCTGATTCGGCCCAGAATTGTAGGCAATGGATACAACGTCTGATATCGCTGTGATGTAGATCTACTAATCTCTCAATGTCATGTGAATTAGTTCTAATATCTTCAGCCAGGCACATTACTTGAAGGTTAGTTACTATGGTTATCTGTAATACAAATGAAATGTCAAAGTAACATTTTACTTAGAGTGGACATATGGATGACAAATTGGCTTTCACTCAACATTTTAAGCTTTCACCCAAGATTTCAACTTGCCGATACACTACCTATAGATACTATTGACCACTAATTGACATATACAATGTCTTTTTGTAAGTAATCACAACCAATTTTTAGTTAATATATCGTTGATTATTTGATAAAAAAAAAAATCCGAGTTGGAGCTAGTGCAGTAGACTGTGTTCATTATTGAAATAAATGCAAAGTTTTAATTTATGATAATTAATGTAAAACCATATACTTACTATTGGTGGCACTTTGAGAATGATCTCTTCATATAGTCCTTCAGTTGGTACAACAAATCTCGGATCTACAAAGAACAACATCAAAATCCAGCTTTACACTAAGTTTAATTAGACCATTTCATTTCTAAAATGTACATGTTTCCATTGGATTTGTAATATCTTAATATATCCAGCTCACTATTTGTACATTTGCTTGAGTATTGTGTGTGTGTGTGTGTGTGTGTGTGTGTGTGTGTGTGTGTGTGTGTGTGTGTGTGTGTACGTACGTGTGTATGATTGTTTCACCTAATGAATTGACCAACCCTGATTATCCTTCCAACTCAAATAAATAAACAAGTTTCATCCACAGATCAAGAATATTTTGTACTCAAAAATATCACACTTGAGTGATCGAGGATTCGTTGCAAGTTGAACAAACTAACCAACCAACTGATTCGAGTGACCTTAATTGACCTACTCAAAAGTTTACGTGCAACATCATAATAGTCTCTTGTAGTAATATGTGGATTTATTTAGTACTTTGTAACTAATCAGGTGAATGGACTCTTTTATTTAATTGAGTGGAAGCCGGAATTGTGTCACAAATGATGAAATGATAAAATGTGATTATATAGCAACAAGTTTTCTTTTCTAATGGTTCATGCCTGATTTCATCTCGACAAAACTGGAACAATAATGAAGGTGTGTGCTTACTTTTTGACTTGTAAATTCACCATGCCTATATAGTATAAATGTCAGTCTAACCGGAATCTTTCACAGACTTCAGGTCACAATGTGTATTCTATTTTCTGTCTTGTAAATGCACCATGATGGCTATTTTTTGCAAACTGAGGCTCTCACTTCATGGTCTCAGTTTAACATTTTAGGTACCCTTACATACCTCAATACTGGCACCCTTCATAGACTTAAGGTCACAATATGTATTCTACTTTTTGTCTTGTAAATGCACCATACTCAATATCACAAACAGATCAACAAAGCATAGAGCTTTAATAGACTCTAATGAAAACTTGTTCTAACTGTACAACAATTTCACCATTACCTGATGTTGTCATAATAATTGGCCTTTTAGTGGTACTCATCAACGTATTAATGGCTGCCCAAAATCCCTTGTCTTCTTCAAAGATAATATCCACCTATAGGCCAAATAGGAAATAAAATCTTGAAAAATTATTGAGAAAAAATAGTTGCAGTTTCACCTGTTTTTGGCTTAATGAAAGGTGACTGACATACACGTATAATAATAATAATAAATTAAATAATTAAATAATTAAATAAATCTTATATAATAATAATAATTTTGATAATAATCATGTTTATTTGAATATCAACCACCCTATCTGGGGTAGTTTGTTATGCTAAGTTCAAAAAAGGGGGTCATTTTATGAACATCTATTGCCATGGTAACCAAAATCACCATAATATGTTAATCATTTTTCCAAAATTTGACATAAAACATTGAAAAAAAATAATACAGTGAAAAAATGGCCTTGTTTTAGACATGTATGAGTTAGTGTTACCTGGTGTAACATAAATTGTATAAAATTGGATAGCTGTTTCCATGGAAACATATGGTAGACGTGAAAATTATGTTTTCGTTATATACACATACATCTCACAAATAACATAAATCTGATAAATATCTTTTTATTTGCACATTGACAAGGGTAGTTTGTCCTGCTGAGTTCAAAGATATGGTCATTTAATGATCAGTTGCCATGGTAACCAAAATAACTCACAAATTGAATGCAGAAATAAGTATGTACACTAGATAAAGTTGTGAAAGGGCACCCTCAAACGTCAGGCAGCATAGCAAATATGAGCCAGCATAGCAAATGCTATGCTAGGATACATTTTATTGACAATAGGACCAAAAGGCACCATTCCTCTAAATTGTCTTGCACACAATGCTTTATTATCATGTAATATTTAAACCCCTTCACTTGTAATAATAACAATCATCATCATCTTTATTCTTCCAAATAAATTCAGAAATGTATTCAATGGTCATCACTGAACAGTGCCCTAGTGTTGAAAAAGCAAGAGGAAACCATGAGTACCCAAAGAAAATGTGCACTGTTCGGCAGGGTCAAACTGAACATCAACCTTCTGACACACACATCTGGTTATTTAAATCAAACCTAGCCTGCATCAGTCAGGTTTGAACCTACACTGCAGTAGTAAGCAGCATACGAGCTAAATGCTCGGTCACCGACAACCCAGCCTGCAGTGGTAAGCAGCAGCATACGAGCTAAATGCTTGGCCACCGACAACCTATAACAGTATTCATTACATATGTACAAGTAATGTATTGCACTTCTATGCACAATCATGCTAGTAGTATTTGCACTGCAGGGCCATACCAAAAAACATTGAATACCTGTATGCAAATGACAGCCCAGCATGCCATGTACACAAAATAGATCATGTGATCACACAGTTGTATATGAAATTTGGCAGTTTCAAATGAACATATACACTAAATTAAAAGTAATAGCAGAACAAGTGACTGTACAGTTGTATTTTTATATGAAATTTGCCAGTTAAGGATGAACATGTGTAATCTAACAAAACCCATGACACACAATGCAATCAGAGATTTTGGACTTATGCTTATGTTTTCTGCTGCACTTTCAAAGTTTCACTTATTTCACTAGCGAAATCAAACCCACAGAGAAAACATCACAAACATTTCAGCAGATAGCCACAGTAAATCTCATTTTCACTTATGAGGTTCTGCCATGACATTATGCATCCATTTATTTTTTGAACTTCAAACTTACCTCTTCAAAGAGTATGAGTGATGTACTTGCTATTTTCATCTTTAAAATATTAGATGTTTCAGCAGAGACTTTAGGGTTCTTTGTACCTTTGTTTGTTTTCTCAACTTTTGTTGCTGTCAACAGAAAAATAAAGTCAATATTTAAATAAAAAGAAAACACATATTATTTTAGTTTTTCAAGACGACCAGCTGTCAGCAATCATCTATAACTGGAAGCCCATGTAACAAGTCACCTTATTGGACTATACATAGTTGACTGCCACCAATCAGATTACTGAATCCAAGTGGGTGTGTATTACATGAAAATCACACCAGTAAGGGCTTGTATAAAATCAAAATGGTCTGACAAGGCCAAAAAAAGAAAAGAATTGTTTCTGGTTTATACATAACAGGTGAATTACGTAAATACTCTCACATCAGTCTTTGTTTTTAGTTTGTCCAGCCCATGCAGTCTGCAGATCCGGGGCAGAAACACAAAAATAACCCTCCCTACTTCAGTGAAGACAACTGCAGAGCCAATCATGAACAAGCAAATGATATCAGCCCCACATACACACTTGCTGTAAAGTACTAAATAAAAAGAACAGTAAATGCCATAAATAATAGACTGAGTGCCAGGTTTGTTGAGAATTACAAAAAAAAGAATTTGCATCGTCACACAACTTTAGACAATATGTCCTGACCAGAAACAATTCTTGTTTTTGGCCTAAGTTAAGATGCAGGTACTCCAGGTGCCTCCTGCTCTGAAGTTGAATAATTCCAACTGTAGTATAGAAGGAGAAAAGTGTGACTGGGCCAGCACTCGAACCAGGTACCTCCCTTACACTAAATGAGGTAGTCCACCCAGGCTGATCCACAATATTAATCCCTTTACACTACCACATTCCCCTCCCTTCTCTTTTTTTGAGAAGATCAAACTACAGCTACAACACCATGTACCATACATCACATACTTCAGTGTACCTCCTTGCCAGGCATATTCCTTGTTTATTTCGTTGTTTTTTCGTTTTTTGTGTACCTGCTTGTTTGTTCCCCGTACCTGCATTTTAACTTTAATCATTATACTTTGTACTTTATTAGACTTTTATGATTTTTAGGACTTGTTTTACTGATCAAATTTTGTGTTTCTTTCTCAGGCAATTTGGCCATTTTAAATTTTTATTTTGGCCACATTTTTGTTTCAGTAAACATGTATTATTATTATTATTTTTATTATAGTCAAGGAGAAACATGCGGATGGACCAACACTCCAACATGAGACCACTAGAACGCGAAACAGATACACTACTAACTGTGTCATACCCTGGTGGAACTCCAATGACCTACAACATTACCACTTAATAATAAATACCAAACTGCTATCATTCCATGAAAACCTCAAAGCAAGTAAAAATTAGAAACTGAAAGTGGCACGTTGATGATACAACAGTTCCAATAACCATTCTTACTTTCATCTTTTTGTACTCCTTTCTTCTGTGTCTTTCCCTTCTTATCAGGACCACTGTCCGGTTTCTTGAGAAACGATGCAAAAGCTGAATGTACTGGGGTCTTTTTGATGGTTTCCCTTATAGGTAGTGCAGGTCCTGGTTTGACTGCTGGTGACTGTAACTTGGCAAACATTGCAGCTCCTTGTACCCGGGACACCTGGTGAGATTGAGTGGCTTCTTTCAGGTCTGACAGGATTTGTTTACCGTTACGTTTAGATGATGCATTCACCTCAAAGACCTGTAATGATATTTTCAAGGTTTTTTTAGAAACAATGCATAGGTTTCTTCTTGTGCCTAAGTGTTTCAATTTCACTAGATTAAGAATGTAATTGCAGGGTGAACATGAATGGGGACTTCATGAATACAATTCCTTAAAGAATCAAAGATGAAAATTTTATACATTTAAATTTCTCAAGTTAGTAAATCTTTTGTGCAGACCATAATGTGAAAACTAATGATAATACTGTATATTTTCCATAGCATATCATTTCATTATTATTATCAGAAACATTCATTCGGTTTTTTTGGCAAGTGATTTACCAAAATTGGAATTTCAGGCAATTGGTGAGTCGTCAAAGTCTGACCCATGCATCTGTGGCAGAGGTGTAAAAATAAGAATGTGAAGAGTGCCACCAGTGGTTGGAATATGATCTGAAATAATACTTTTGTTTTCACCTTGAATCCCAGTTCCTGTGCACATGCATAGACTGAAGCTGTTTTACCAACACCACAAGGACCTTTTATGAGGACACTGTTACAGATTGTGTCTTCGTCATCATAGTCACTGTCACTTTCATCACTGACATCAAAGTCACTATCATCATCATCATACCACCATTCTGAAATACAAAACTGACTTATTAGGCAAAAATAAGTAAAGAATTGTTTCTGGTCAGTATGCGCATCACTTAAATACCCTCGCGTCAGTCTTTTTTTTCCAGCCCATGCAGTCTGTAGATTCAGGGGGAAACACAGAATAATTCTCCCTACTTCAGTGAAGACAATTTCAGAGCCAATCATGAACATGAATTCACAACGTCGCACCACTTCAGACAAAATGTCCTAACAAGAAACAATTATTGTTTTGGCCTTATCAAGAAATCTTGACAGTCACACAATTAAACAAGTCTTCACACAGTATATGAGTAAGAAGTATGGCTATATTTTTTGAGCAATTTGAGATAACTTGGATCAGGAAGACATTTGGTAAACATGATAAGATCAGAGAATTCAGGATTTCCTGTTTTATATGCAGCCTTTTCTTCCACTATGTTTCAGGGTCTTTTTTATTTCTATCTTAATTAATCACAGCATTTCAACAAATTTTTTAGAGGGGAACATGACGATATATCTAAAGGTCATAAGCACTTAGGAATCATGAATATTCAGTGTGCATCTAAAACATATGTATATCTGCTAATAAGTCCCATGATGCAATGGTGGACCAGTGTGAGAACAAGAGAGGTGAAATAGAGTTTCAATTTGGTGTATTTTTGGCAAGCGCACAAAATTTATGTGATGTGAAATCATTAAACCAACCTATCTATTTCCTGGAGAGGCTTTCCCCTTTTAAGTAATGTAACAAAATGCAATGAAAAAGCAGAATCTATCACTTTTTGACAGATACTGCAAATAGCACACAATGTCTTGCCACTTGAATACTTAAACCAGCACTAGCTGCAACTGGAACATTTTTTTTTTCATCAAATAACCAAAGAAGTATTCACTAAAAATTAGTCAAGTAGTTATAAAAAGACATTATATCTGTTAATTAGTAGTCATCGATATTATCTGTAGGTAATGTAGTGACAAGTTTGAATCTTGAGTGAAGGCTTATCTTTGAATCTGTGGCTTTGTTAAAACTGTACTAGTTGTAACTGGAGTATCACTTTCCAATCAGACAACCACAATCTATTCACTGAAAAGTGTTAAAATACCAATAGTTAGACATTGTATATGATAGTTAGTGATGGATTATATCAATAATTAGTAGATTAAAATTGTGATTGCCATTGAGGGCGCTGTTTTGGGTGCAGACCCAAAAATAAATTTGATTTGATATCTTGTACCATATATCAGCTACAAAAAATATGTTCACCAACAGGCGTATCAATACAGGCTGGGGTGTACACGATTGCAAGTTAGTAAAGTTATTGTATCTAACAAAAACTTTTCACAAAATTGTTCAGATGGAGCTAGTGCAGCTTTTTAAAAAAATCCTCAAATGAAGCCCTTACCATTACTTGGACTGTCAACCGACTTCTCCTTAGACTTCTTGGCTTCTTTCTTCATCTGTTTCTTGAGTTTCTTCTTTTCTCGTTCACTTCTCATCTTCCACTCTGACAGCCAGGAATGTAGTTTCTTGACAGATTCTTTGTTTCCGATGATTTCAGACATCTGACTAGGCTGGTATTTGTCAGTCCATAGCACATCTTTAGATTTATCTGATGAAAGAAAAAAAGGAAAACACGTGAATTGTGCATCATTGCCACTAAAATTTCCAAGTTCATGGTCACTGCAACAGTTGCCTTCTTCAAACAATATTTCACAGAACACTAGAATGTCATTGTCTCCTACAGACAACATTACAAAGTATAAAACTTATTTATATAGTCCTTGGCACTGTTTTTGACCAAAATTGTCACAACAACTTTGATTTATTCAGTATTAAATTGGTGACAATCTATTTGTTCTGTACACAAATTAACAATATGAGTAATAACCATAGCAACAACATGCATGCTATGTACGTCATATTTCTTTACTTTTAATAGGTTCCTTTGGCCCGAGTCACTGAAAAAGATCAGTTCAGGTTGAACAGTTGTTCTTGGCATGTGGAATTTGATTACACAAAATAAAAGCCTGTTTTGTTTATAAAGCTGCTACTCAAAGTTCAAATGTGCAACTTTCATGATATGTGTTGACTTTAGTGTTTCTATACACCAATCAATGATCAAGGTATGTTTTAGTAACTCCTATAGCTGTAAATTATAGCCTTATTAGTAATGACATCAAATTGTTTGCATAGGATTCAGATAGACAGACAGACAGACTGACAGAGACAAACAAACAAAAAGACAGAGAGATAGAGAGACAGACAGACAGACAGACAGATAGACGGAGATAGACAGATACTGAGAGATAGACAGACAGACACACAAACACACACACACACACACACACACACACACACACACACACACACACACACACACACACACACACACACACACACACACACCTATAACATACCCTTCATTACAGAACGTAAAAACTATCCCACTACATCAATGCACTTACCAATTTCATCTTGACCCTCATCCATTTTCTTTACATCTTTTTTCTTTTCATCATCATTCTCTTTCTTTTCTTCAATAACATCCTTACTTTCCTCAGTTATCACTTTACTCTGGAGTCTTCGACTACTCCGTCGGACTGATCCGTCCTCACCTGTGTCTGCACCTTTCGAATTCCTTCTTGCCATTTTCCGTCTGTTTGTTTCATTCCCTTTATCCAATGCATTTGACTTTCTCTTCCCTCCCCTACCAATGTTGTTTTTATTCTGTTCATCTGTTTTCTTCTCAGTTTCCTTGTCTTGGCCTGTAGATGTAGATGAATATAAAAGAAGAATGAATTTTCATATGTTCATTCATTCTGTATTCGTAGTTTTATAGCAAAATTTCATTGAGAATATGAAAGGAACGTCTTGAAAAACCACTAACTTAGGTTGGTTGGTTAGTTAGGGGTGATCAAAAATATGTCGCACAAGCTCAATAAATGGACTTTTTTTCTCTATGACAAAACCCCCTCCCCTCTAAAGGGACATTCACAAGTACGACATCAAACATTTATATATGATGTAAACTATGATGAAAACTATAGTGGTCACACCACTATGATCGATGTAATGTCAAAACATGATTGTAAACAACATTAAAATACTACCAGAAACCCAGCGCTGCATTATATTAGAAGTAAATTTTAATCAACTTATCAACATCTCAGTAGTAAATACAGAATCTGTTATCAGTGAAGGTGTGAAAGATTCCAAAATTTGGTTAGAAGTGCATAAATGAATTTCAGCAAATGGCAAGTATGTTACTTCTCCATACATTGAAACATCACAATGTACAAATATACTAGCATTATGACCTAGATCTCTTTTGGTGAATTCACATGATTGCCATGTCTGTCTTAAACTTAAAACTGCATTCGCTGCAACTGGAATGTCTGTTGAAACTCTTTCGTTATATATAATGACTTATTCATAATATCGTACACCCTGCACAGTATTGAATCATCTGCGGGTAAAAAGCAGTGCACATAGTATGGTGCAATATCAGCCCTCCACCCCCCACTATAAATCACGATCATAATCTACTTATTACGATACTACTTATAGATAAAACAGACCTCTAATTGACATGTACAATGTCTAATCATTGGTGAATTCTCAGTGATTATATTGTTGGTTGTGTTATTGAAAAAATACTACCACTGTTACAGCTAGTGCAGGTTTAACAGTACTTTCAATAAAGTTCTTAAAGTACGAATACACCAACTTGATAGAGATATAATTTATACACAGACAGTTCTCACCTTTTGGTTGAGTTCCACAAACACTGTTTCCTTTCTTTTTGACCAAATATCTCTTGAACCAACGATTGACTGGATAATTTGCATTGTATTGAATTATTTCCTGCAGTAAACGTTTCCTTATAGAGTAGGAGAGCTCTCGTCTGGTTAATCCCTGTCATGGATAGAAAAAGAAGAAATCTGTATCACTCTATATCGCCATCAAGTTATTATGGATCTACTTGTAAAATGATCATATCAAGTCATCTCTATTCCTGAAGAGGAAAGGTATGTTTTTAACAATTATGATGCATTGTGGGCAGTCTTGTAGATACCAGGGAAAGTTTGATTTGCATAAACGTGATTGTGATTAATCTGAAGTCATTTCTGGAAATGAGGTTGTAAACAAAATCATAATTGATGTGATTACAAGATGGCAGACCACATAATATCATGAGGGGATTGTGCACGCACTGCTGATGGCAAGTTAGAACTGACGGAAAACATGATGTATATAAATTGTGATTGGTCAGATTGGTAATTTGTTATCATTGAAACATTTTGACGTTGGAAAATCATTTGATTTATTGGAAATGTGTGAGTACTGTGATTATCATGATTATGATTGGTTCTTATCAAACACGAAATCATGATCGTGATCAATAAATCGTGATTATGATTGTGAAAATCGAAAGTGCCTCTGTACAGCCTAATGTAGACTGAAAGATTCACCACTGAGGGCGCTCTCTCAATTGTTCCCAGTACACACAATGACAAATCTTTCACTGTGGTGAAATTACAATCAAATACAAACCTTTTTCACTGCCAATGAGACATTGCACTTCTCTAATGCTAATGTTAGACAACCAAGTTCCATGTTTGCACAATTCCAAACTGTTGTACTGGTCTTTCTTTCTTCTCCTATGAGATACTTGGAGGAAGGTAAGCTTAGATTCCACAAGCCCGAACCTGAAGTTTCTGTACAATTTATCAAAAAAAAAAAAAGCTAGCATGATTGAAAACGAATGGAAATATAAATCGCGAAAATTGTGAGTCTTCTTGTGAGTGATAGTGGATGTGGAAACTGACATCAACTTAAAAAGACAATTATATAAAACTGTTCTCCCAATCTGTAATGGCTGTATATCTGATGAGAAGAAACCAATAACACGTACACTGAGACCATATGGAAAACAACGGAAAACGTAACTACCTGAACTACACACTCTAGACCTATTTTAAAATTGAGCATAATCAGAACCGCACAATTTTTTTTATTAGGCCTTAAGAGGTATTTTATCATCCCAAATTATATGTAATTTGATATCAGGATTCTGTACAAGTGTACTAAACCATACACCAAGGGTGGAGGGTCTACGACTAAACTAAAGGCTGAAATATGCCTGACTGGATGTTAAGTAGGTGTGATGTCCTGATACTGATGTGGGTCACCTACTAGGCTACTGCAACCTCCTGCCAAGCTATGCATTGATGCAGTCATGCATTCATTGTACATGAAAGCACATGGTCGCTCAGTTTGATTTTCGGAGAAATTTGCTGTTTTGGATAAATATATGTAATAATCACAAAACATGAGAGTGCAAGTGTGGGTAATCAGGGGTATTTGCACTCATGCTTGCAATGTTTTCTGTCATGCTTTTTTTTCACTTGCTACGTTCATGAAGGCACGGCCACAGACAACATTGCAAACACTTATCCAAATACCCAAGTGCGTCCCACTTGCACTCGAATGCTATGTGATTCTATCATGACGATCTGATACATGGTGCCGAGATGCATAACATTTTCAAAATGTACCTTTTTGTTGCACATGACTAATTGTAGGCCAAGGAGCAGGCTGTGACGTCACAGTGGATGTTTTCTTGGCATTACCAGCCATCTTACTCAGTAACAAATTACGTCTTGCTAGCAAAGCTTCATCACTGTCCAACAAACTGTCTCTGCTACTGTCATCAATGACAGTTACCGAGGGAACAGTTTTCACCTCAATCACCTCATCCTGTACAGTATCAGTGGCTGGTTTCTTACCAAAGTTTGTGAAAATAGATGCAAGTTTCACTGGTGCTGTTGGGGGAATATCAAACATCAAAATCAATTGTAAGAAGAAAAAAAAAACATTTTAAAACAAAGACATACATACATTATTGAAAGCTGTTTCATCCGGCTTTAAATTAAATTCTTATGTACATGTAATTACAAAGAGAAAAAAAAAATTAAAATCTTATGTATGTATGTATGTATGTATGTATGTATGTATGTATGTATATGTATGTATGTATGTAGTATGCGTGTATGTATGTATGTATGTATGTATGTATGTATGTAGTATGTATGCATGCATGTATGTATGTATGTATGTATGCAGTGTGTGAACTTAAGGGAAAATGACTACTGGTCATAAGGACCGACATGTAGCAAATACTGCCGGTCCTTAAGGAAAACTGCTGGTCCATACTCAATGCAGTTCATGTTCACGACCTATATTTATATACCCTCCATTTACAGATTAAATGATTTTGAACTTTAATATGATACAACATATCTTTAGATATACTAAAGTAAACGAGAGTACAACGAATTGTTCACTATCCACTATTATTTTATAAAATTTCCACTCACAGAGTCAACAAATAACTTGGAAGTAAATTTTGATTCACTACCAAGAAATATTTGACTCTATGAGTAGAGATTTTCATTTGTAACTTTGAACCCAGAGACTATGAATATTCATTCTCGCATAATCTGATCCTATAGACTAAAGTGGTCTGAGACTGAATGTATTCATTACACCATAGAAATACATATCCATAGATTGTAGATAATATGGGTGAATGAATCATTAAATATACATTATCTGCAATCTCTAAGAGATCACAGTCCTCTCCTTCCTCTCTGTACGATTCACTAAATTCTGAATCACATAATCCAAAGTCAGATTCATCATCTGTGGCAATAGCTGATGTAGCTTTCCAACTCTTAGCGAACGTAGACGCACAAATTCATCATGGCAGAAATAAAAGTTTTGTCGCATAACTATCCCTCTTGAAAACTGTGTATTCACTTTATTTCAATTTCCATCCACAAAAGTGACATGGAGCGGTTTCGTCTTCCTTCAAATATGTACTGAAGGCCCCCCCCCCCCCCTCCCATAAAGCCCTACCCGTATACCCTACCGTGGTGTATTGATTATCGTCTCTGACTCGACTGTTTGTGTAAGAAATCTGACCATGATGAAGAGAACTATGGCTAAACATGTCTTACAATGCAAGTTTTTTTGACGTGGGAGCGTGATATGGTAACTGTACTGTAATGTGTCATCCACTATATGTACCCGTGTTTGGCACGATGCAGTAATTTTCCAGATACAACAATGGCAACAAAAATGCAACATTTCTAAGTTTATACGTTGATTACAACATGACAGGACATACATTATCATATGAATCAAATTGAAAGCAATCAGACTACGCATTTGTTTTACTGTTTTACAAAAAAAAACTATCATCGTACTGAAGATATTTTACGAAGTGTACCTGCCTTCTTTATTAGTTCAAACGCCATTTTCAGAGTAGTTTATATGTTTTCCGTCAGTTTGTTTTGATCATGGCCACATACATGGGGAACTCCGGTAAATTGATCGGGAAACCCGCTAATATTTACCGGCTTTAATACCAGCCTTTAAAAAACAGTGTCTGTTTAAATTCGTCTTCTTCTTCGGAAGTTCATTGCTGCCTTCTAAATATCGCCACATACTTTATAAATACAACGTGGAACTGTCTCAAACACGTTAAAAGTTTCATACACTTAGAACAGTAAACTTTACAACAATTAATATATCATGGCGGGAAAAGACGCATGCGCTGAATGCGTAAAATGGGTCTGAATGTCTAAGACGTTCTGATTAGTCAAGACACAAATAATTGGAGAAATTCGGTCAATCATGTGTTTGCTAACATAATTTCATAAAGTAAATGCTGTATGCTACGTCATATGTAGACATATCAACATTGACAACAACACGTAGCGAGCTAGCTCTGTGTCGCTTGACTTGAACGAGATGATGTCGAGAGTAAAATAGGTAACACAAGATCAGATTCGTGTAGGTGAAATTGGATATATCTTTGAATAAATGTTATTATTTACTCCAAATTTCAGTCGGTCATAAGGACCGATACGTTGTTGTAATTCTGAAAAACTGTCGGTCCGAACGGAAATCTGTTGGTCTCGGGCCGAAGGACCGGCGTTAATTTCGCACGCTGTATGTATGTATGTATGTGTATGTATGTATGTATGTATGTATGTATGTATGTATGTATGTATGTATGTATGTATGCATGTCTGTGTGTGTGTGTGTCTGTTTCTGTAAGTCTGTATATCTGTGAGTAAAACCACTGGTGTTTCATTAACCTTGCAGTCTGAATTTGATAAGTTTATAGGATCAAGGGAGTGAAACTGATTTATCCAATCAGGGAAAGTTGACATGTCTGGGATCCATTTTTAGAGGCTGTAAAACCTTTCTCATATATCTCAAACAGTTTTTAAATATTAATCTTCAATAATTCAAATATTTGCTGTTAAAGTGAATTCAGTGATTCAACTTAAATCAATGAATCACAAGAGTGGAGTGACTCATCATACTTGATATCTGGGTACAGTCACTACTACAGTCTGATAGGGCACAACTAAAAGTGTTATTACCTACAGTTTAAACTAACGAATATATTCTGGTTTGTTCACTTACAGGTAAATCCTTGTATATATAAAGTTACCATATTGAAAATGTTATAACATGTTGGCTGGTATAAAGAATGGTACTAAAGACTTATTTACAGTTTAAGAAGGGAATTTATGCATAAATCACTTCTTGGTGTACTGTTGATCTGAACAAATTTCTTTAAACTTTTCATCACTTCAGTGCAGTAAGGTTGTATCTGCCTAATACAGTTGCATAGCCGATACGACCTTACAGCACAGTGCACTGATAAGATGTTTTGTATATTCTAGTTTGCCTAACAGGTGAATCACTGTAGAAAATAGAAATTTAATTGATTTTGTTGTTGAAAACAATTTTTCATTGACTATTGTTTAGAACTGAAAAATATGCTAACGATATGCAAATGTATATGTAAATGAGACTGCCCTTTTATTTTTCAAAAACATGGAGAACACTGCTGGTGATAATTTATGTCGTTTTGGAAATGCTATCACTTTTATTATACAACAAACTGTACATTACCTTTGTTTATGTCACCTTTTGGTGTTGTTCCCTGTTTGCCACTGCTTACTGATTTTATGGGTTTCTTACCCAAAACTGTATTGATACTTTTGACTGGTTTCTTGGATGACTTTTCATCTTCTGGTGAGATTGTCAGATTAACTACTTCAACAATCTTTCTCAGACTACCAGTGGATGCTTTCTTTAATAATTTCACAGATGCTGTTTTACGGGGTCTCCCTCTTCCTCTCTTACCATGTTGTTTGACCTTTGCCCTTTGAAGCAGCTGTTGAGCCTTGGCAACTTTGTTCTATTAGAGTGAAACAAAAATAACAATGTTATATGCACCCAAAACAAGAAATCTGTGGTTGCTGGTTAACCTAGTCAAACCTACTTTCAGATATGTGTTGATGACTAAACTGATAATTTAAAATATATTTTAAATTTGCAATGTTTAAAGGGGTAATTTTCAATCCCAGTCAGTGTCTTGACACTTCCTAACGTGTATCAAGCCAATGTTTTCTCACACACAGCCTCAAAACACAACTATTTTCAAAAAATACAGTGAGAGATTTCTTTCCTGTATAGTTCTAATACTGTAGTCAAACAGTAACCTGATAAAAAATCTGTAATATATGTAACAAAACAAGTGTCAGCTCTTATTTATATGCAGATTATAGGGCTTGAAATGTATATTTTCTGTTGAGAGTTCCATTTCTGACAGAAGATATAATGCCCGAGAAAAAGAGAATAGCAAACTTAGATGAGGGGATCTTGACATTTGTACTTTTTTTTGTGTGTAATCAATGAAGATGTGTTTGTCACTAGTAGTAGCATAGAGAACATGAAGTGTGTTTAATCTTACGATTTGTTAAAAATAACGTTTTGCAAATTCAGCTATTTTCTGGGAAGAATGCTTAGAGTACAAAAGACATGCATGGTCTGGGTTATATAATTCATGCAAAATGTCATCACCTTCCCTGATCTATTAAAGTGAACAAGTATTTCACCAAACTTCATTTATTTCGATGTTGTGAAGTTTAATACTTTTTCCCCAAGGGGTTATTTCTCTGTACACAAAAAAAAATACAAGTTGGGAAAACATTGAATTAACGATCAAAATAAGAAACTATGAAAGAATCAAATGGATTACCTTTGCCGTCCTGTTAGTTGTGCTTTGATTTTTCTTGCCACTATCCTGAGAATCATCTGACAAGCTCTTGTTCAATCTCGTAAAGCGTATCCTGAGTGGACTATTTTTCTCATTCCCTGTGTCTATCATAACTGACTTATAAATCCTTTTACTCGACCTCTTTGAATATCTTCGTTGAGGTGTTTTGGTCTTCTCAAAATCTGAATCCGACTCTTTGCCACTTTGTTTGCGCTGTTCTTTTGTATGTTTGAAGATTTTTTGAAGTGCTAACTTCTTTCTTGGAGTCATACTCTTGCAACGTTTTCTCTTCCTTGATGTCGTATTGACGGGAATGATTGTAACATCACTTTCCGATACTTTTCTACTTCTCCTACTCTTCCTCTTCGGAGTTTCAGAACACTCAATTTCATCTTCAGTTGTTGTACTTTGAACTTTCTCCGATTGCCTAGTTTTTCTTTTCGGTGTTGGGGTTTCCGCAATAAGGGCATCTTTCTTTACTTGTCTACATTTTCTCTGCCTTGTTGTACTCCTGTTGCTGTGTATGCCATCACGCTTCTCTTCACCTTCTGAATCCTTCGGTGTCTTTGTTTGTTTTGATTCTCTAGTTTTCCTACGCACTGGAGTACTGACATTACTGTTTTCACTTTCACTCTGTTTGTCGGCATCTTTGCCTGAATTCCCCTTCTCACCTTTCACTTCAATCTTTGACGTTTTCACCTCTGTTTCTTGGTTGGTAACTTTCTTCTCACCCTCCTTATTACTCTGGGCTGGTTTCCTTTTCATGAAAAAGCTGTGTACCTTCAACTTACTCTGTGAATCTGACTTATTCACGTTAGTGCCACCCTCTTCAATGATACTCAAGTCCTGTTCATTCATATCAACAACGACATTTGATTTCCCACGTAAATGTTTCCCATTTGAACGTGTCTGTTCCGGGGATGGACTGTTCCTGTCATTCTCATCCAGTGTGATAACACTGGTGTCTTTCTCATCACAGATGACTGGGGATGGTGGACCATGTACCAGGGCCTTGGTAGTAATAGTTTTCCCACATGGAATGGGCACAACCTTTTTATCCCTAGCTGTCCTTTGTTTCTTTGTCTTCTGACAAGATAAATTTCCAACCTTTGATAAGTTTGAACTCTCATCTATACTTTTCTCGCATGTCTTAGTATCCTCTTTGTTGGTGGATGTAACTTTAGAAGTACAAGTAAAAATACTGTGTTCAGACTTTACACTAGATACGAGTGTGTCTTTTGAGTCAAGTTCTTCCTCCTCTGTCCCTGTCTGAACCCTATGATCTGATTTCTCATCAGTACTACTTGTTTCCTCAACCTGTCCCTCAAGATTTTCACTTTCATTTTCATCGTTATCGGTAGTGTTAAGCAAACTTATTTCAAGTTCACTACTGAGAAACTGTTCATAGCTGATCACTTCAAGACTGTTGTTGTCATTACTATCACCAACATCTTCTTCACTCACACAATTTCTACCATTTTCCGTTCTCACCCCATCATCCCCCTCCACCTCGTCTAAACAGTCTCTCTGATCTTTTCCCTCACACTTCTCATCTGTCACACTTTCGATTGTAGTTTGACTACCAGTTTTGCCAGTAGAGGTTTCACTGTCAATTTTGCCTGGATGGGTTTCACTGTCATCTTTGCCAGGAGGAGTTTCCCTTTCAATCACTGTTCTCTTTCGCTTTGTCTTTTTTGTTCGAGGTTCAGACCCTTCAAAACTGTCAGCAGGAGAAGCAACACATTCCTCAATTTTCCTCTTTTTGACTTCCTTACTTGAAGTTTGGTGGACTGGGGTGACAAGAATAACAGTTGTATTACTTTCAACATTTAAAGCATCTTGACTTTCATCTAGATTTTCAACAAGATCATGGTCATCATCATGTACTTGTTCCTTTGTCTCTTCTCCATCCACTGTGGTTTCAATAGGATTAGCCTTTTCATCACTGCTCTCAGACTTCACTTTAGTCTTTTTAACAGCTTTCTTCTTCACAACTTTCTTCGTATTTCCATCTGTTTTCTTTCTCTTCTTTTCCTCTTTTGAACCATCCTGACTGGGCACCGATGTTGACTGTTGGATTTGTTTTGAACTGACCCCGCTTCCCTTTTCTTCTGCTGTTGGACTTTTTTCAACTTTCTTAAAATATCCAAATAGATCTTTAGGCTGTGTTTTAACTTCCTGCTTTGGTGTTGGTGGTTTGAAGAAGTTTGTGATTGGCACAGTCTTCTGACCAGTTGTGTTTGACAAGGGTTTCTGAAGAGTCTTTTTAGACTGGAAGAAAATTCACAACAAAATATGTCTTTGAGTATTTAAAGCAACTAAAACTGGGCAATGTAACACAGTATCTTTACCACTAGGTTAGTCTAACTAATAACATCCAATAATGACATTGAAAGTGTACATTTTGGTTTCATCTCTAAATCTCATTTTAATAATATGCTATATGTTACATGGGTAAATTCTACCTGAGATCCAAAGGTTTTTGACCAGGGTTCCCTACCAAAGTTTTCGTACAAAATATACAAAATTGTAGAAACCTATGCAAATTTGACCAGATTTCCCCATCAACATTGAAAATGAAAAAAAAAATACTTGGGGAAGAAAAATAGGGAGCTTGTCAATATATGTTATGAAAAGAGAAAAAATAAAAACATGAACCAATAGAACAATAATTAACAAAAAAATTAAATTAATTGTTCATTTGTAATTATGAACAAACAAGTCAACCATCCAGGTGTTACATTACAATGTAGCTTACCTGTAACAGATTTGCAGCTTCATTGCTGCTTGCCATTATTCCAATCATTTATCCGGAATGAATTAATTCACACATCACATTAAATCAAACCAACTGGAAAAAAAATGTGAAAAGAAAAAGAAATTAGTCATGATGACATAAAGTTTTATATAAAACATTTATTACAGATGCATTAATTCAGTTTATGAGTAATCAGTATTCAGTTCCAGGGTTTAATACATAGCTAAAAATCCACAGGTTCATTATAATCTATAATTAATTAATTAATTAATTAATTAATTAATTAATGACTAATACGGGTAACTTGTTTATTTTCTTGATATAGATGGTCTTTATCGAGTTGTGTCAATCTTGAAAAGATTACAAGTTAAAATACAACTAACAAAATATTCTATTTTGACGTTTTGGTAACAAATTGGAGAAATAAATATGGAATATCCATAATAACGTTTAGGTTAGTCGTTACCAGAATCATACACTAGAAAGAGAGCGAAATTCTGAGGTAAAACAAATACATTATCATAAAATATTCTACCTTTATCGAAATAAGTCTTAGGTCTGGCAGAAATGTATAATATAACGCACGGTGTATAGCATTGATTACGACGGGGGGCTCAGAGACTGCCACTCACAGCTAGTGCTGACAAACCCTAACAACTACAATTTAGTAAATTAGTATTAAGTTTGTATTTTGTCTGTTTGTTTGCTTTATGAAATGACCTGAAAAATCGACCAATCGTGATTAGAATACTGGAAATGAACCCATAGCACTCATATAATTGTGACCTAGTCAAATACAATGCAGTATTTTTTTAGAATGTGTACAGATACACATTATTGGCGGTGATGGTTTATTGTTGACATCAAACATTCGTCGCGCGGAAACCTTACAAGTACAAGTCAATGGGTCGGCAATCTCCTCAATTATGGACGTCAAGAGAGATATCAAAGGTAGAATCTGTTTACAAATATCCTTACGTACCTTCTAGAGTATATCCTGGGCCTAAACTCGACGATGAATTCTTCTGTTCGGGAAAATTCGAACTCTTTGACACAGACGCGAACAATTTTTACAAGAAAAGGCGCCAACATAGCCAATGTCCTTTGACCTTAGCATTGGCCAATCAAAATGAAGGGTTCAACCGGAAGATGCGTAACCTGTAGGCGACCTTTGACATTTCAATAATGCGCCGCCGCAATATCAATCATTGCTTGTAAACCAGTTGTAAACTTATGTACATGTACGTGCTGATGCACTGGAGACAAAGGTAATTTTTGTCTTTAGAGCAATTATCATGATATAATGCAAAGGCATTATAATTTAGAAGTTAGCCGTGTGAAATTCGCCATAGAAAATGTTGTTAGCTCTTCCATAAGGATGTGTGTGACCACAGGTACTCGAATCAATGTGTAGAAAAAATGTATTAATTGTATACGATATAAATAAGACTTATTTTACATACATATATTTTTTTTTTAATCATACACATTGATTCGAGTGCCTGTGTGTGTGACCATCCATGACTCTGATGCTCTGACCATGCACTGGTGTATCCACACACAGGCACTTGAATCAATCTGTATGAGTTTTAAAAAATGTATAGTAAATAATACACAATTGGTTCGAGTGTCCATGGGTGTACCCATATAAGTTATACCATGGACATGCTTATACTCACAGGCACTTGAATCAATCTGTATGATTTTTAAATGTATAGTGAAAGATAGTTTACTAAATACTATATATTAAGCTATGCCTTTTAATAAAATCATACAGATTGATTCAAGTGCCTGTGCATATACTTAGGTTTACTTAGATGTATTCTGAACGCAGGCTTTGTAACCTATATGTTCAGATCCGACAGGTCTGGAATTCTGCTCTGCTGAAATTATGACTTGTAGTTATACTAGTCTCCATGCTCTAACTAGCTCTAGCTAGATTTTCAAAAGAAAAGGGTATTTCCCTAGATGTGGTGAAGGAGATCTTCAGATTCAAATCCAATGGATAGCCTCTAGACTATGTTAGGACTGTCACAGGCTAGTCTCGGTTACCCAGACTCTTGCCATTGGAGCTCTGCCTATATAATGAGACCACCCCAATATGAATGTCTGGGGAAACCGCGTTTCAAGTATGTACCCCACGCAGGAGGAACACAGTACATTTCTTCCAAGTCACAAAAATGGAGGTTTGTTTGTTGTAAATTAGATGTCTCACTCGCTTGAGTAATGATAACTTATCACGAAAGTACCTAAATTGTTTAGCCTATAATGTTGGACATGAAGTATTCCCCAGCATACACTGCTCTAGAAGCTACTTCCTGCATGGGTGAGTTGGGCTCTTGTCTCCCCAGACTCTACTTTGGGGAGGTCTTGTAGGCTGAGCCCCCAGCAGCTAGAGTCTGGGTAACCGAGACTACTCACAGGCAACATGTACTACTAGTATATGATTTCAAGGCTCTGAACTTTGTATTACTTGTAATTCAATAACACAGTTGTCTTTATCTTTCCCTGTGATCATTAGGTTTTAACTGAAGAGAGGGGAGTCATATGAAGAGAGGGGAGTCATATGAAGAGAGGGGAGTCATAGATGAGGCATTTCATGGGGAGATAGTAAGCAGATAAAGTGGCTGACCTGTTACACTGATTTTGACTGCCAGACAGTATTATAAAAAATGTCACAGTATGATACAGACAGATTCTTGCAAACACCAGACCAAGAGCTGGTATGTTGTATCTGTCAGGGTGTCCTGGATACTCCATTAGAAACACCGTGTAGACATGTCTTCTGCAAAGTTTGTATCTCTACCTGGCTAGCTGAGAACAACAATTGTCCGACTTGTCGAAAACGAATCTCAGGACGAAACAGTCTTCAGCCAGTCTTGTCGCTTGTCACTAACATGATAAATAAAATGCTTATGAAATGTGAATACCATGCACACGGTTGTACCACAGGCGTTATGCTTGAACATTATGCCAGCCATGTTGAAAACTGTGATTTTGAACCTTGTAAGTGTTCATATGAAGGATGTGAAGTTACTGTGGTGAAGAGAGAGTATAAAGACCATCAAGCAGAATGCATGTATAGTATAAAGATATGTAGCAAAGGCTGTCAGCTACCCGTTCGCAGATTAGATCGTACAACACACAACTGTATCGAGTCACTGAAGAAAAAAATCCAAGGTATTTTTTTAGTTTTCATTCATGTCTCTCTCATCCGATGCTTTTCTATATATGTTTACCAGTGTAAGAATTTATCTGAAGTGTTCTATAAATTTCAATAATTTGCCATAATTGTATATATTTTATGTCAGATGTGATTTCATTTGATTGCCGTCATTTATTTTGTTTGTCAGCTGTGACAAACAAGTATCGGTCATTATCACTCCAGGTCAAGTTCATGTTATGAACTGTAATGACTGTGGCAGGGTTAGGTTAACAAGGCTTTGAAGAGAATATCCAAAGAATGTATTGTCATCAAGCCATGCTGAATTGTATGAAACATACAAGTATTTTAATTCCTAACATCTTTACTGTTTGTTTCATACGAGTATTTCTTTATGTTTTACGAGAATATTTTGGAATCATAGCACATTTCATTAATTTGTTGGTAATTATTTATTTCATATATCAGAGGTGACAGAGGCATTCCAGTTACACCAAGAAGCTTCGGCTGAGAAAATCCAAACATTACAAAACAAAGTGATGAACATGAAAGATAAAAAGTTCCACAAAAGAACCCTTCCAGTGGAAGACGGTGACCAAAATCAGCAGAGAAGAGAAAGACTTTATGATGCGCACTTTCAAAGATTGTTTGATGTTGTCAGTAGTAGTAGTAGTAGTAGTAGCAGCAGCAGCAGCAGCAGCAGCAGCAGTAGTAGTAGTAGTAGTGAGGTGTCACTTTCAGATTATAACAGTTCTGATGTTATATATGTGCGTTCCAATTATGAAGGCAATAATAACGATAACAACTCCGATTTGATTGATCTCGATAATTCAGAAAACGACAACCAAGACTCTGAAGTAGTTGATCCATCGCATGGAGGCCTCTCCAGTGATGCGTCTCTCACCAGTCTTAGCGATGTTTCAAATTCTGATCAGGAAAATGGCGATGAAAGTGATTCCTCAAATGAGGGTGGTGTGAGTTGTCATCGGGAAAACGATGATAATATCGCAAGTGATAATTTAGATACTGATTCAGATGATGATCATTCATGGGAACGTGGATCCCGAGATCGGTCCACTGATGTGAGCATAAGTGATGAATTGTCAGAGGAGGATGCTTTAAACCGATCTGAGCAGTTACTTACCTTATTGGATGCCGTTAATGAATACAGATCAAGTGAGACAGATAACTCCTGGACACCAGGCCAAGATAGCGATGATACGAATGAAGGTGATGATGTTGACGTTGATTATGACAATGATGGTGATGGTGATGAAGATGTAGATGTTGATGGTGATGAAGATGTTGATGTTGATGGTGATGAAGATGATGATGATGATGATATTGATAACGATGAAGATGAAGATGAAGATGAGGAAGAAGAAGAAGATGATGATGATGATGATGATGATGAAGAGGAAGAGGAGGATGACAGTGATTATGCCCCACGTAGAAAGAGACGTAGAATCAGCGAATATGAAAGTTCAAGCAACAGACAATGTGCAAGACAGAGGTAATGAAACATGACCATGTGAGACAGGAAAAACGTACTTATACCCAGGGCTTGAAATTAACTTTTTTTTCTTTGGTAGTCCAAGTGGGCTATCAATTTCAGAAAGTGGTAGCCCAAGGATGGTGACCAGTAGTCTTATATTCCTGGACTAAAAACAGAGTTCCTCTCTAGGAAACTTCTGTATCTGTATATCTTCCAACCTCAATTAATTTCAAATCATCGCATTATCATTGGTAGCCTAAGTGGTAACCGGTTGCCCCATGACAAGAATTGATAGTCTGTGGACACAGAACTACTGTTAATTTCGAGCTCTGATACCTAATAACTAAAGTGATACCACTCGGCTTTTAAGTTATTATATGTAAAAGAATGCTTGAAACAATAATGTAGAAAACTAGTTATCACAAATTAAAGATTTCCTTTTCATTCACATGTTCATTTGTGTTCTTTAGACAAAAAAGATACACCAAATAGGGTACACAACTTTCTAAAAATGTACAAAATTTGCCAAAAACTGTCCATGCAGGCAAAAAGTGCATCATCTTGGATAATTTCATCAAATTGTGAACATTGTTCCAATTTCATTTTGTTACTGTCAAGGTCTTAATATTAATGTTTCTTAATATGCGTGAAAAAAAGAAGAAAAAAAACTTATAGAGTGCCATAAATCCAGACAACAGTGAAACCTAGTAAAAAAAAAAGTAAAAAGAATACTGCACTAAAATGCAGGAATTCTTTGTACAAGATCTGAAATAAATTTAGTTGTTGAATTATCGCTTTATTTTGAATACTCAAGTTGACAAACTGTTAAAATGGTGTCTAAAACCACAGAAGTATAAGATGGTCCTTGCATTCATCACTTTTTTCTTCAGATTACTGTTACAAATAAAACTTGAGTCTATTTTGATGAAAACTGGGATAACTTTTGTATGGATGAAAACTGGGATAACTTTTGTATTGATATTTAATGGCATTCTGAAGAGTTTGAATATTATATTTTTGGTGAAATTTATGAATTAAAAAAAATTCAAAATAAAACGTTATATTTAATCATAAATGGATATTTGTTATGTTTAAAATAGAAGTGTTATTACGTGATCTATTCATAGATTGTTTAGCACAAGGTGAGAGTTTCATATATGCAATGGTAACAATTATGTTGTGTTGGGGGGGGGGGGGGGGGGGGGGGGGTTCAGTCCATATCATTGACTTATTCTAACCTAACCCTGACTCCCAAGTTTGGTGGCAAACATATATCTATTCACAGTTTACAACCAGAAACTTTGTTTACTTGCTCTGAAATCATATTTTGTATTAGTTCCAATCGCCGACTGAAATAATTTATCTAGTATATTTCGGCTAAATCACTACACCTTCTTCAACTGTTATTGTATACAATTTCAATGATGTAGACTTGTCACATGACCACAGGAGGGCGTTGTATACTCATGAAGTAAACTCCTTTTGGGGGTTAATTTACTTTTGGTTACACAACTTGTAGTCCAACCAATATTCACGCCAATATAGTTTCTAAGTTACACCAATGATTATACACTATAGTTACATACAGCAATGAGCAGAGGTTCCTTCTTCAGTCTTCAGTCTTCAATCGTCAGTCTCAGAGTGCTGCTATTCGTCGCTGTGATGGTCTGGTCACCCAGATGTTGGGGGCGACATTTATCAATGCAACTGGTTGACCGATTGTATTTTACCATCTCAACGATAAGTGGTTGAGCCATATTTTTGCCGTTGAGCTGAGGTTGCCATATACCAGCTGGCAGCATTCGACAAATACTACACTACTGTTATACTGCATCAACGCTGCATGCATGAAGTCATCGAGATCACCTGTCATGTAACGGACTAGGGAATGGAAATACTGAAGTTATTTGAGTATAGACAACGCCCTCCTGTGGTTACATTTTGTATATGTCAAGTCTACATAATTGAATTGTTTGCAATAACAACTGAAGAAGGCTGAGTAATTTAGCTAAAATATACTATATAAATTAGAACTAATTTGATATAGCTGGTCCACCACACTCGTAGGGTCACCACATTCAATGTGATTTTCAAGGTATCACTAGTATTCGTAAGAATAACGAATTTCAATCAAAACAGGTAAAATCACATACAAGAATTGTTGAAAATCATTGCCATGTGTAGTATAGTTTTAGGGTATTTTTTGACTATTTGGTAAACAGATATTAAGTTTTGTTAACTTCTACATATTATCTATTTACAAATGTATAATATTGCCATGTTTTCAGCATTAAAACATTTATTATTCAACATTTTGGGTTGTGCTGGAATTAATAATTTATAATATTTGTAATATACATGGTTTATTAAAACAAAAAAATGTGACCAAACTGAAATAGTCAAATTACTTGAGTTTACATATCAGTAAAATAAAACACACACTTTTAACTGCTCATAAAACACAAAACAAAACTAACACTTTGATGTAGCTTTTTATAAGAGCTCTGTTCAGGGGTTGCTACAAGAGCGCCACCTATTGTCATTAATTAGTTTTCATAGCTGTCAAGCTTTCTTATAGCACTATCTATACCAGTGATAAAGTTGGGTTTTTTGGATTCAAGGAGGAACAAAAGTTTTATCACAAAAGATATAAAAGGAGGCAAAATATTAGAACAGATATTAATTTTAAACATCAAAATGTTCCCATTTCTTCATATTATGCCACAAGCTATCTTTTCTTTTTGAAACATAAAACTCAATGTGTGTAGCTACTCAAACATTTACATATACTTTAAGAAGATGAAAGAGGAAATAACCTTTGACTTGCAATCGAAGATCTTTTTTCTTATTTTTTTTTTTTTTTTTTTTGAGAGATATGCACAAAATCAGCATATGGCACAAGATGAATTCATAAGCATTTTCACACACCAGGTGGTTTACGAAAAACTACTTTAATAGGCCATTACAAAATAATAGGGTCACCCTAATACATAAACCTACTATGTACCCTTTAAGTATTTGAACTGTTGAGGGCGCTATACCTACATCTTTCTGGTCAGGTTTGCAGTTTGACATATAATCTTCATTCCATGATATTCCTATGGGGGTATAAACTTCCACTGTATCAGAGACACACTGGGGATGTTTTTGAAATGAATTGGAAATACTCTTGACAACAAAACTAATCATAAATTCATATGACCTCTTCGTGGCAACTGAACCTTTCCCCTCTAAAGACCTGATCCTGTTGAAAATGACTTTGGCTTGTAGGCATGAACAATCTGGATAACTGGGTTGAAACGTTACCATTCTACCTCAATATGTTATGTCCACAAATACAAGAAGCCATATTAATCACAAGTTATTTATGCATTTGTTTTTCATGGAAATAAGCGAAAATAAGTCTTTAGCAAAAATTTCCAGGTTTAGATATCATGTGTTTTCTTTCTCCTCCATTCTTGCAATATACACAAATCATAACAGAGAACACACACATTTCAATATAATCATCTGGTATATTTATTAATATTACAAGTATTCTGTAATGATATATTAAGTCCATAGTTTATGGAAACAAAGTCAGAAGTTCAAATAAGGGAATATACAACATGCAGATTTCAACACATATCTTCCAACAGACTTTACTGAAAGCTTCGCTGTTGGTGGTGTTTCTGTTGATCATAAGCTACACTGGAGTTTACACAATGACTAACCCTTCAGTCTAATAACAAACATGGTACTCATCACAAGAACTGAATGAAATGAACTTAGAAGAGTATTGATAACCTTGAATCTATTCATGCTGTTCAGTTCCTACCACATTAATACAGGAAATGCAATGTGGTTTTTTCCTGAATTCAAGGCTATACTTTACACTGCAAATCTTATACAATTAAACAATAAAGACCTATTGGTGTATTTGTATTTTCAAGCCTTTGTGACAAATACCTGGAGAAATATTTGACACATATTACACTGTACTCTCTATATAGTAGGTCTGTACAATATACCATTGAGTAATACTATATTATTCCAGAACATTATACATTCATCAGGCTTGCACAAATGAATACAAAATGGACCTAAAAATAATAACATTCCCTGTTACTGCCTAACATCAACTTCAAAATTCTGAGCACAGACACTGTACATGAAATCAACATATGACCATCTCAGCTGGGTACAAAATGACTCACATATCCCTGACTCATCCAAACATGCATGATATACTACACAAAAGAATAGACTTTCATGTTTGACTTCCAACACACTCAGTATATGATATACACTTTGACTGACAAGGGCAACATCGCATGACCAGGAACTGTGTGTGGAAAATTTTCAATTATGTGTATTTACATAGATCCATAGATCTGACAGTAGAAATGATGTTGACCTTGTGTTTCACTCATGTACCATTACGTTTTCGACACAAAGATAGAAATATTTCAACTCTAGACTAACAATAACAGAAACACAACAAACACTGCAGGATCCTTTGCCCAATCACATTTAACACTGATAAGCATGGCTATTCTTTCACAGTGCAGTTACACATGGACATGATGATTTTCATGCCTTCAATTGTGTATTTTCCAATTGATAATCAACATTACAAACTTGACTACTTCTACATCCCCCCTGTGCACAGCATTTATGTAATTTTCTTTTGCAATGAGAAGTTGTCCAATTGTGAGTAAAAAATGTCATGGTACATGAGTGAAACACCAAACCAACATCATTCTAGTTGTATCAATTACTGAAGTGAGCACACATCAGGCTAAAAACAGCTGTGTCATATGTCTGCCTACATGTACATGCCTGTAATCCAAATTGTTAGAATAGACAACTACTTTACTTCTCTATTCTAGTACTAAACGATTACATACCGAGTTCAGACACTTGATACTCTGAACTTTGAACTCATTGTGCAGTGAACTTGTGACTTTGCTCCATTCATACAGTAAAATGCATTTTAGAAAGAGATCCTCGTCTCTGATGATATACAACAAATATTTCTGCAAAAGTCAATGTAAATGCTTAACAAAACAGGGATCAAAATCGATATTTCCATATATAAAATACACAGACATTTGCAACAATTATCATGTGTCTGTCTGAATCATGACTTGGCTTAAAGCATAAATTAACATACATGGTTCTTGAATACAGCGTACAGAATGGACTTCATGACTGAATTTCAAATGTTCATTTCAGTTAGCCTTCTCAGTGTTTTGAACTTCTAAACTTCACTTCACTTTCGATAATACAGGAGTATGCAGAGAAATATAGGCAGAAAGTTACATATCTATTATGGTAAAAAAAAAAATTGTGTGTCCATTAACATGGCCTCAGAAAATAGGGTTGGTAGGTCGGGGTTTTATTTTATATTGTTTTATCTTTTTAGTTGTTATTATTTTTGAAAAATATTGCTTCGACCCAAAAACAAACAAAATGTCAGTCAGACTACCCCTTCTGTGATAGTTTGATGAAATATGTAGACATCACTGGGAAAAGAAAACAGAGGTGCATGAAGGTCAAGAAGACAAAGAATTTCTTACCTTTTTGTTTTTAATGTTTATAAAAAATGTTTAGGGTCTGAAGCTTAAACTAGAGTCGGTCAGGTTATCGGAAACACACAATTTTTCTAATTTGGCTGGCTATGTCTGCAATTAATTTGCTTAAGTGGCCAGAAGTGGATAGAATTGTATGTAGAATACTTCTTTGATAACCTGCAGTCTTCATCAAATTACTAAATATAATTTCAAGCAGCTTGAACATGGGGTAATGAATATGACCATAGTACCATAAAACTGAATATTGCCTAGTTTTATGTTATATAACATATGAATACAAACAATGATAACACTGTATCACAACACATTAATAGTTCATGTACATGAAACAATACTTTGAAATACATTATTTTTACTGTCAATTAATGTGTATGTCTATTTAACAATGCAATAAACATTGCACAAAAAGCACACGACTAAAACACAATATGAATCACAACAAAGAACACCAACATGAACATGTAAACCAATTTGGTTTTTGGAGAAATTGGATTCCATCATAGGCAGTGGTGCTTCTCCATTGTGGGTGATTCCACTGACACTGTTGACAGTGAAGTATTATGCAGAAGCTTATCTGTGGGCTTGATTCTCTATCTCATAGTCTAGAAGCTATCTGTGGGTTTGATTCTCTCTCCAGAACAGAGAGATTGAAGAGGATCGAATGTATGGATAGCTTCTAGACTATACATATACTACACACTGAAATACAAACATAACTACATTGTACAATACACATAATTTGCATGTCTATAATTTGATAGTTTTCATGTTACTAGTATTCCGATTTTGATTCAAGTGAGAGATTTATCAGTCACAAAACATTAAGTACATAATATATAGGTTGGGGACAGGGATAATTTTTACAATAAAGAAGAGAGAAAAAAATGGTCCAGTTTATTTGTTACTGTCTCCACAGAATGTCTTGATACAGGATACTAATGCATACACACACGCACGCACATCTTTCATTGTTTCACAATGATATCGTTTACAATACTTCCTACGAACCAAAACATATTTAGGCCTTCATTCTCAGACTCCTATATATATAAAGAAACTATTTATCCATTTGTATTTGTTGCCTGCACATCACTGGCCAGCCTATCAAAACAACTCAAAGACACTTTTACCACTTCTGAAATCTGACTGAAATCTGAATAACATTATAATGTTCAAGGAGTCTGAGTTCATAATTCTGAGTGAAAAGTTTGACTTAAAAAAAAAAGATTTCTAACTGTTCAGAAAACAAACCCAAAATGTTGAAATTGTCTGCAGTCAGGTCTGTACAACATCAATGAAAATCAAATTTGTTTTTCACAATTGTTTGAATTGGTGAGTAGAAATTTTCATTCATAAACCTAGACTTTGCAAACAAGTACATGTAGCTGCAGATAACCATTTCTACTTCAGTGTCCTATAAATAGTTCTGTCAAAACACTATTTTTTGTTTTCTTTTTGTTTAGGCACCATCACTTAAATTCTTTGTTTGCCATCCGTGTGTGGGTAGGTTTGTTGGCAGATTCAGAAATACAATCAAATTTCATTTTGCTCAAAATTTCCACCGAGGGCCTTATATCAGACTACTACAAATGGAAAGACGGTACACAATTTTTCAGTATAATTACAACACATTTCTAAATAGATGTTTAAGACAATCAAACTTTGGATTTTGACATTTGTATTTCACCAGTGTGGTAGATTAAAGTACAAACAGAAAATGAACGAACAGAAAAGTGAATTTTACATGACATGCTAGCATTGTGGGGTTTTTTTGTGTTTGTTTTTTTCCTGTCTGCCTGGTAGGTTTTGGGGAAATTCAAGGACGGCAAACAAAGTATTCAATTGATGGTGTCTTTAATACTCTGTTTTTAGTTTATCTGTATGTGGCACTTTTCAGTCACAAAGCACCTTTCTTTTCTTTTTTTTTATACATCACAACAAAATTACTGTTTTAAAATGCAAAACTTGTTTGTGTACATCTGACTGTGACAGTAGATTTAGTTTGGACATGTTTATTCTTGAATATCAGTCTTTTTAACAATTGGACGAATCAGAAATATGAGAATTATTGTCCTATTTGCGACAGAGGTATTTTCCAACATTAACAATTATTGCACGTATAATATTCAAATTTCTTGCAAGTGACAATTTAAACAAAAACACTGTCATAACAATTTTGTATCTGCAGTATGAACAGACTTTTCAAGGCATTACGAATAGTAATGAATCTTAGTTTGATATTTAAATTACTTTGGCATCGTTCCAATGAATATTTTAATTGTACCTTCAATGGTTTGGCAGAGTGCCAACAATACTGAATATACAGCTTGTGATAACCTATAAACCTGGTATAACTGGAGGCAAAAAACGGTTTATAAATGAGACTAGTTATATATTTTGGGGTAGTATAAGCTCATGTTGTAAATCTGAATAATACCACCGCCTATACTCACTTCCAAGATTAACTTATACTTTGCACACATTGACAGCCATTAGTTTGTGAAATCTGAATGCTTCAATGTATCATCGCAAGTTTGATCAGTTGCATTTCAAACACAAAAAAAAAATTGAGCAAAAACCCCAATACAATTTAAATGCTTAAATAGTTTGAAGATTTTAAATGCTTTAAATGGCCTGCATATTTCTTGTACCGACAGATACACAGCAAAGTGTACGCGGCCTATACAAATTCCCTAATGCTAGATACAGATAGACACAGATGTTGCTTTTGTCATCTACGATTTGTCCGATGAAGAGCTCTCTTCTAATTTAATGTGACTAGGAGTAGATAGTAGCATACGCATACTAGATGTACTGCTGTAGCTACCACTACTCTCACGATTACTATCACTACTACTCATTGGTGTACCAGGCAATTCAACATCAACACACAGGCCTTGTCTGGATGCCTCCATCAGGGAACTATTTTCATCTTGAGGTTTTTCATCATAAACAATACCAGCACCAGGATTTGTAGATAAGGAATCGGTGTCATCGCATCCATCTGTAAGGTCAAGCAAAACATAAAAGTGTTCACTGAAAATGAAGAGAAACTAAGTTTCTTTTATGTACCATGGACCCAAGAACTGATGGTTCATTCAGTAATAATATTCCATGGGTGCCAAGATCAGAAAAACGTGACTGGTGAACTATATATGCAAAGCATAAAACCTTGTCACCCCATATGATGTCATCTTTACCTAAACTCAGTTTCTATCAGTTTAATAGTTCTAATATGCAAAATAAATGGCTTGCTGCACATGCATTATCTGGGGAGGGGAGAAGGGGGACGCCAAAAAAGCTGCAGAAAGGCCAAAGACAAAATAGATTTTTAAGTAACCACATTTAACGTAACTGAAATTTGTTAAAATGCATTGCCCAACTGCAAACAACTAAAATCCAAAGTTATGATCTGAAAGTATGAAAGAGACATTCTGAACAACTTCCTTTTTTTAGACTTTGATTGCAAAAATTATGAACAGTGACTTGTTATACATGAATATTCCAATTTGTAGAACAACTGATCAAAGGTTGTGTTTGTTCACAGCATTAACTGGGTGTCTATTTTGTTTTCTAGTATACTTGATTATTTGGTACACAAACATTCATGACAGGGTTACAAAAACTGTGGGCTCATCAAATAAATTTATGGAAATTACTTCCCAATATTTTGATAAACACAAATATTGACATGCATGTAAATCATTATTTTGAGAATTGCTGTTAAAAATTCTGGTGTCGTACAATATGTCTCTTAATACTGCCAGGTAAGTTGACACACCCACCATTATTAGACATCCATTACACATACACATGTACTTACAGTGTACCAACAATGAGAATGGCTATACATCATTACATGTATTTCTTGTTTCTTTATATTAAAGGACAAATCATTCTGTTGAAACACACAGTATATAGAATGAATCAGTTGAATCTGTTACTCAGATGGACATCGATAATACCGCATAACTAGGAAATTTCGAGATCATTGTCATTTTTTTTTTTTTTTTTTTTTTTGAAAATTACAAATTAAGCTTTGCTATCTGACAAGTAAGTCTATTTTTAGGGACAAAAAATTATGTAAAGTTAACAAAGTAATGTGAAAGTATAACCATTCTCATACATATATATGATCTAGAAAAATGATGGACATGTCCAGTCCTGTAGCATAAAACAGAACTTTCTTGATGATGACTCATGCATATCAACTGGACAGTATTAAACAAACACACACCCAAATGCTACTAGAGACATCTTTCACAAAAAACACACAAGCCATACATTATTTAACTATATTCAAATTTAAGAATGCTTACAATAATTAAAATCAAACCATTTTCCTTTACAAATTACAAATCTGTTTATGTCGGGGGAAAAGCTACAAATGAGTAAACCCCAAAAAACAGTGCAAAAGCCCTGGGGCTTCTCGCAATACATCAATTATCTACTCTTGTACACACTCCTCATAATTGTTTTCTTGTACAGGAAATACATCCGAGTTTAGATTATTCAAATTAAGTTTAACCAAATAGACATCAGAATATCTGCATAGCATACAAAACTGAAGCAGAAACCACAGCTACATTCAGATCATGGACTTCTTAATAATCAGATTGGAAGGTGTTCGTTGGTAATATGACATCATCATGTCTCCAATGTTGCAGTCAGTAATATTTTAAACCAGACTGGAAAGTGTTAGTTGGTAATATGACATCATCATTCCTCCAGTGATGCAGCCGTAATATTTTTAATCAGACTGGAAAGTGTTAGTTGGTAATATGATTTCATCATTCCTCCAATGTTGAAGTCATAATATTATACTAGAAGGTGGTACATGTAGTTGGAAATATGACTATATCTTTTCTCCAGTGTGTTGTCATCATGTAGTAAGACTTCCATTGACTGACAGATGTCAATAAACACTATATCATAACACACAAATGACATCTTCATCACAAAATTCATGAGCATAATACATAATAAATTCACCTTGTCCTATTGTGTGTGGCGAGTTTATAGTGCCAAATTACTTTGTTCCAGTCATGTTGATAATAATTCAATTTTCACAACTTTGTGTATACATTTCCTTACTTCTATGTCTGTCAGTTCAATGGAATATTAATATAGAATGTTTGGGTTCTATGAAAACCTACTTCACCATGATATATCTTAGCACAGCAACTTGGCTATCTGACTTGACATACATGCTCATCAAGTGAATGATATACTCAAGCCAAATAGCAAAGTGTCTGGGCTGGCTACATCTTCAATTTACAAGAACCTATATTTATGAAATCCAAACTAAGTTTAATTAATAATGTTGTCTTGTCCTTATGAAAAACAAAGACCAGGGGTGAACAAATCATTTGTGAACTGGTGGTCCCCGGACCAGTGCCTTAAAAAATCCAGTGGTCCTGCTGAAAGAATTAATGGTACAAGGTAAAATTTGTGCAGGTCCGTCCAAAAAAATCGCTAGTCCCGGACCCAGGACTAGTGGTTTTGTTCACCCCTGAAGACTTAATTTCACTTGTGTAACAACAGATGGGTGTCCAATCAAGGAACATAATCCTGGATGTGCCATACATTTTCAACTAATGGCAATGGCTCACATACCCTTTGTTCTGGCAGATTTTGAATTGTTAATCAAAGTGAGAAACCAGGAAAGATTTTGACATATTAAGAGCTGTCCTCATGGTCTTGTAAGTGGTAGGACATATCTGGATGTACCAGGTCAAAGTGTTGACAAGGTATCAGAGAAGGAATGACTGTGCAGACTCTTGGGGGGGGGTGTCTTTATTCTGAGCAGGAAGTGTACAGTACAGACATCATAAAACTCTTTCTTGTAAGTGGAGTTGATTACAGACAATTCTACCTGACAAAACTGTTATTTTAAATATCTACAGTACAATCAGAACTCACTAGTTATCATAAACACATATACACATAATTGAAAGTTTCATGATATCATAGATTTACATCTGTCTTCAATGTGTTCACATGTCTTTGAAGAATTCAATTCAGTCTCCCTTCATTGACTAAGAAGTCTAATTTGTTATTAGAATGCTGCATGCGAGTACTAAACAGTGTCCATCAATGACTACATGTAAGTTAATATATTGTATATTAATGGTTTAGGGTAAGGTAATATATAGTGGTCTTGTTTAGAATTTTCCTTGAAGTTCTTGTGTGTGCGTGTGTGTGTGTGTGTGTGTGTGTGTGTGTGTGTGTGTGTGTGTGTGTGTGCGTGTGTGTGCGTGTCTGTGTGTGTCTGTGTGTGTGTGTCTGTCTGTCTGTCTGGGTGGCTGGCTGGCTGAGACTGCATATATATACATGTATATATTCTCTCAGTGTCTCACAATATGCATGTTTTACTGAATTGTCATTATTTTACATTTACTTGGCCCAAAGAGCAATTAGTGTAATAATTAACTCCAAGTGAATGTAAACTAATACAAATCAGCACAGCTAGTGAACTGTGAGAAAATCTAGTGTATGCTGTATTACATATACATATATACAACATTCCAGATCAGTCTACTGCAAATGTGATCTTCCTGGTCAAGCGAGGAAAATAGATGTCAAAAACCTAGCGCTGACTAAGTCATCAATTTCTTCTTCATTGTGGTATACCACCTTTTCAGACACACAGAACAGTCTGTTTTGCACCTAACTATGTAATAGTATCTGTTTTAGTCGGCAGTATATTAGATGTACTTTAGTGTTTTTGACAACTTGTGAATACTGGATGCATTCGAGTTACAAGCCTTGACACTTCTCAATATACCAAAAGGTATACAGTGACTATACACGACTTTCTTTCACAGTGTGTTGGCGGCACTGAATTGTCATTATTTGACATATACTTGGCCCAAATAGCTGTAGCTATGAGTCCACAAAAATGTCTCTGTAATTCAATTTTATGATGCAGGCTTTATGTCTACATAAAATTTACTGTTCTTTGAGCCAATTACATGAATAATGGGAATAATTGAGCAGAGACAACAGACCATGAGATAATCTAGGTATGCACAGTCACATTCCTTCTGTATCATGAGGACACCCCCCCCCCCCCCCCATAAGATCACTTTCATCTATATGCATCAGAATCAATAATACACTTTACAGAAATATGTTGAATTGACCAACTTCTCACATATGATCTACAGCATATCATCTATAAGGTTTATGAAAAACGCAGGAAGAGTACGGAATCCTGTTACATTCGCATATGATGCCTGCGATATAATCAAATGTTTGTCACAAGTCATGGCAAGGCATTGTTAGCAACATCTGTGATTGTTTATCAAAATCATGTGACACAACTATTTCGAAAAGGTCTGTTAGTTAGCAAGTCATGGCTTCTGCAGATGTCAGTTAAAATCTTTATTTCAAATAGGAAATAAAAAGATTGTAAATGCCATCCATTGAAGTCGTGTCTTGCCAACTAACAGAAACATTTATGATTTTACATTCCTCAAGACAGGCTTGTACTACTCGTCATCATTTCGTAGTTGGACTGAACCTTGCTTAATAACAAAACCTAATTTGAAAGCCTTTATTCCTAATATCAATAAACAGTGGTCATGCCTTCATGTAAAACAACACTCTTCACAAGTTAATGATATGATCCTCCCCCCCCCCCCCCGCCCACCCACTTTTGAAGTTCAATCACACCTCATTCTAGCAGTGAGACCTATCTAAAAAGAATACCACTGACCAAAACTGTTGTTCCCTTCAATATACCACCAAGTGTCTGTTTAGTGATGTACATGTAGTGGTTTTGATAGAGAGCTTACTGAAGTTGTCTATAGAGACTTGAGAAATTGTTGAGAACAGCTTATGTTCAGTTTAGACAGGTTTTACTGCAAGATTGACAGGAGGAGAAGTGGTGTTGCTGTAAGGTGATTAACTTAGAACCAATGATATGCAACTCATCTCCAGATATGGCATATTCTGAAGACTTGTACAGCTCAACTAAGATTGATGTGATGTCCATTCATTAAATGATGTGTATGCAAATGACCTTTCCAATATCAAGCAACCCCCTCTAGGATACAATTGAGTTGTTACACAAATTACTGCAAGTTTCCGGGGTTTTCCTAAGGTATTAGCCATACATTAAAGGTAGTTTACCTTGTTAGAGGCTACAGTTTTCCAGTAAAATACTAAATAATGCATAACTAGAAACACATCAAAGTTCTAAATTTGCTATCATCTCAATTCAGGTTTTATCCAATGGTAAAAAAAAACAAAAAACAAAAAACGCCAGTATTGAAAACATTCTCTTATTGACATAACTTTCAGATTACATGCCATTCAGATATTTTTCGAGTTTGATCTTTGTATCCTTGCCTTATTGTCACTTTCACAACAAAACAACTCCTGTAATTTGAATAGAAATTGGTAAACAAAGCAAACTGATTAATAAGTTGTCAGCACACTGTAATCAAAAACCACAATGTCTCTGAACAGCTATCAGTCTATCATTAAAACCAAAACAAAATCAAGCCATTTGCTTGGCTACATCACTAGAGGGCATACTTGTCTGGAAAGGTCTTTTGGCAGTCAATTTACAAAAGGCATAAAAATAAAATATAAAAATGTTTGATTTTTTATATATAAATGTAAAAAGAATATTACTATTAAAAGATGACAGCACAATGTACACATGTATTACGTTCAGTTGAAATTATTTACCATGGTTTACAGAAATAAAGAAAAGGCAAATGTAAATGACACCAGCGAAAATAAAAGATAGAAGAACGGATGAAGGACAAGAAATAAAGGAAGATAAAATGACATCTCTTTTCCTCAGACGTACCATGTTATATGCAGTTCCAAGTCAGGTAAGCTAGCATATGGTAAGGAATCCGTGTCGGCTGCATATGTAAAAAGAATCACAGAATATTTGCTTTGTCTCTCCTTCTCTTTTAACTTTCTAGTCTTCACGTTGAAAGCTACATTTTATAAACCAGTGGTGCATAGAAAGCATACGATGGAATCCCAGTTCCTATTCCTGTCGTAATTATGATCGGTATTTTGATAATGCTAGCACTGTGGATGAAAGATGCTGTGCATGTCTAACATGACTATAGCGATGGATTGGTTGTCTACCGTCACTATGATTTCTAGCTATTCACTGCCTAATGAAAGGATCCCCATTCTAATGCCAAGCTTTGCTTCGATATCAAACTACATTCTGATCTCTGCTGAAGCAATGGATGCTGGGGGGTCAAGCAAAGCTCTTGAGTTACAAATATCATTTTCACCAAAGAGGAACCAAATGTGCTAATTCCCTGTTCTAAAGGTAATACTTTGATATATTTTTTATTGTAGAGACTTATCAATGTAAAGCAGGGCCCCCTACCCTTCAAACAAAAATTTTACACAGTTGAATTTTATCTACATTAAAAAAAAAATTTCAACAAGTTGATGATACATGAAGTAAATTTAATTGAAAACTAATTTTTGTATCATGATTATAATTTTGTCTAATCTTATGTCTGTCTTACATCTTAAAGACTTTGATCTCCTTAACAACTGCAGTTAATGTTCAATTAAATTCAGTTTTAGAGCTGAAGGATACCTTGCGAATTCACATTTAATAAAAAGTTGGATGTTTAATGCAATAAACTATGGTTTCATTCACTTTAATATCAGTACAGGGTTGGCATCATATCAAACACAGGTGGAAGTCACGTATGAGACTTGCTAGGCAACTGCCATGAGATAAACGATGTTAAAGGACCTTACAATTAGAATAACAATAATGAGATAAGCTGTTGCCAATACATACGTTTAATGGAAGATTCCTACCAAATCTCTTACATCACTTCCATCAAGGTTCTGATCAATGCTAATGCCATACTGATAAGTGAAGTGAATGAAACCAACACATTTTAACATTCAAGTTTTTACTAAACAGAGTGAATTCACAAGGCATCCTTAAACTTCAAACTTTTCTATTCCTAAGCCTGATTTGATCTCCAATAAATGATTGTGTTCCTACAAGTATATATAGCACAGTGTGGATTAAAGTATTACTATTAAGGAGAGGGCTTGTGGACGTTCCAAAATTGAGTTGAAAGATGACACTATCTGAGAAAACACTATCTGATAAACCACAATACAACTGTTTACTGGTGATGAGGATGAACAAGAAATATCTCAAGATATCCTCCACAGTTTCTTCACATATGTTAGTCTCATTCCTTGCTACATATACAGGTGCAGTGATACAAACCTACACCTGTACTGTCTGCACCCAAATGCAAGGCTTTTTATACAGATGTATGTGACAACCCTTAGCATGTTTGCAGCCCAGCTGATCTACAATAACAGCAGTGAAGGAGTGAAATGAATCACATCAAAAAACACAAAAACAATCTAAACAACTATTATAGGCAACCTTATTTCCCCTTACATTTATTTCAGCTCACACCAATACTGGCCGACATCATCAAACACCCATCTTTCCCAATACAATGTAAAAGGAGAGGGCAGCACAGCTGCAAACATATTTCTTCATATTTGCTTATATTCTATTTTTTTTTTCATTTTGATTTCAGTTTTGAATTCTGTGAGTATGGAAAATAGTTTAAACTTCTTGAAACTATGTGGATAACCATAAAACACAAAATTGTTGCTAATGCAATGAGCAAATTTCATGTAAAATGAAGTTCCGTCAAAGTGTGGAAAATGTACAATATTTCTATGACCAGTCCTAGTAAATTGTGTTCTTACACTGTATTGGGAACTTTTCAAGTCTACTACTAATGCTTGACATTAATCTTAGTTTTTGTCCCAAGAAATGCAAGCTAAGCAGCCAATGGATGTTTGATTCATTAGCATACCACCTACTTATTCTTTGACCTGTGACATGGAGAATGTTTGTTTGTTCATTTATGTTCTCACCTCTACTGTAAACATCTTCCTCGTATGGCATTTCATCATCGTCCTCAGCATCATCTGGGTCCAACACATCGTCAAAACGATCATCACCTTTCCCCAGTTTCACCGGCATGTCATTTTTATCCGATACAGGTGATCGGACGTTACTTTTCACGTCACCATTAACACAATTCTTCTCGGAAAAAAGGGTCACCGGTGTGACTTCAGTAACAGGCTTTCTGGGTGCCCCCTTAATGAGGCTCTCATCAGAGTTCCTACACGATGGACAGTCTGACACGTCTTCTGATAGAGGTTCCGGTGTGGTCTCAGACCTAGTGTTTGACAACGGGGAGATCACAGGGGAACTGTACGGTGGTGATGTTGGTGTTGGGAGTGATAACTTTCTAGGTTTCTCCTTTTTGCTTGTAGCCTTTTAACAAAAAGAAACAAGCTGTTACGATGATTCATACATACCAACACATCAAATACTTCTGAGAAGTGAAGGGATTAGTGCAATTCATACCAATGATTCATGGTATTTAAAGAATGCATAAAAACAATATAAAATATTGCATTTAATAAAAAGTGATACTTGATGAGGTTGGATGTGCCTCAAGAACCAGTTTCCTTGAAATCACAGTCATTCAAAAACTCCCCAAACTTTGCCATATGAAAGGTTACTCCTGGTCCTTTGGAAATAAAACAAGAAATTTGGGTTTCATCATCTTGTTTTCAAGGAAATATACAATCTACAATTTTCCTGTACAGTAAATACACTATTTGGCAGCTATACTGCATTGGATTCTAAAATTGCTTAATTTTCATGACCTTTATTTAAAAAACTTGAGACCCCTGAGATCTTGTTTCTTGATTTAACTGAGTTTCTTGAACAAAGTAACAGCAACATTTGAATATTTTTATTTCCAAGGTGTACACTACATTTTTGATAAAACATTCCGCTTTGTCACTATTCGTCTACCAACTCATAGTGACAACACACTGAGGTCTCAAGTATTTTCTGGTTGAATGAACACAAATATTGGAGAACAACATAATTATACCAGCACAAGTTATATCAAAGAAATATCGGGGACTATATTGCCAATTTTGATTTATACTTCAAACACAGCAGAACCAGTGATGCAGTCACGCTTTGTTGTGACACAGACGCACATTTTCGTGGTGTATAACAACCAGGTATAAATTCCATATTTTTTTGTTCAACTTGGCTAGTGCATGGTATAATAAAGGTCTATGCTTACATTCGTTGTCACTGGTTTCTCAACTGGTACAGGTAAAATCAAGGGATTACTAGTGTGATTCTGAAGTCTTGGCTGAATGTCCTTTCTTGAAAGGACCTCGTTTTCTTCTTTACATTCTTCAGCTTCTTCTAAGACAGCCGAACCTCTGAGAGAGTTGCTCCCGAGTGAACTCCCTCCATGTGATGGTTTTCTAACAATCATAGACACAACACACAAAGTCAGTCAAATGGAATTTCAAATGATACTATTTGATTCTTGACTATGTATGCATAACAAACTTTGTCACAGTGAACATTCTACCTTAAATTACAACAGATTTCACTTTACCTCCATGCTAATTTTAGTTCAAGAACAAGTCTCACTACACAATGGACTCTTCACTACACCAAACCTTTCTCGTGCCCAACTTCCATCAAAAGAGGCTGCACGGTAATCAATATCATAGCATCACAAGATAAATTCTTTATATATCATCACATTGGATATACACCTCATTCATCTACATTCAACATGCTGAACTTTCTCAATATATAAAAGTAACTTTTCCTCCAAGTCATCGAAAAATGTTTGACCGCCACTAGAGAAGTAGACAACCTACCTTCTACCTCTCCTGGTCCTCCCTTCATTAGCTATATCACCTCTGACAGCTCTTTGACCTCCTGGAAACAATACAAAAGTCTCAGTAGTAACAAATCAGAAGTCAAAGTGTTGACGTCCAAGGGTAGTCAAATTTTTTAAATTACTGCAAACCTCACTATTTTGTTCACTATCTGCCCATTCTACATTAACTTACTTGTTCACTATTCAACCTAACATACCTAATTACTGTGTGTTTGATATTAAGAGGCTTAAGATATAGCGTGCCAAGTCTTCAACATGAATCACATTGCATGATATGGTAGCATGGAAGGTGAAGTTTCTACATTTTAATTTTTCTTTGGTTTAACTATACCTTAGAACTTTACATACGAGGTGTGCATCCACAAGGTAATATACTCACCCTCTGCAGCAAGAGTTGGAGGTTGGGGTGGTACTGGCTGGGGGCCATTCAGTGCTTCTCCTAGAGGTATTGCTTCATATCCTGGAGGCAAATTCTCTTGACTAACCTAGTAACATTTGTATGAACAGAATTATCAGTTAAGGTTGAAAATTATGTATACACACAATTATACACCCACACACATACACATATAGACACACACACAATCACCGACATATATTTATTTACAAGCATGTGTGTACAATTACACACACAGCTAGGGAACAGAGACACAAAGAATACACTGACAAACTGACAAAGACAGAGACAGACAGACAGACAGACAGACAGACACACACACAGACACACACACACACAGACACACACACACACAGACACACACACACACACACACACATACACACACACACACACACACACACGTCAACCCTTGTACTTACAGCAAATTGCAAGTTAACAAATATCCCAAATACCAAAGTCATAAAAACTTAGACACAGTTATCAGTGATTTTGTCAATATTTTGTACATCAATGCGATGACATGATGAATTTCAAACATTTCATTCCAAACTACACAATGTGACAAAAGATTTTCTGGTAACACACACATAACAGAATGCACACTGACTTTCAAGCCATTTGTGCATATTCAATACTAAATATATGCAATAGCCATTTGGGTTAGCAAAGGTTTGAATGTCTTGTCTCATGCCTTCCATTATTCTGTAACAGACAAATGGTCTTTTTAAAAGCCCAGCTTTTCTATGCTTTAGTTCTATTGAGTCACTGGTACCATTTTAATCAGGCAAGGGTCAGAAAAAGTTGTCTCGCTAGTCTAGTCTGAATAGAGCATACTTTTTAATGCTATGCTTTTATCTTCTCAGGTTTTTGTTGAGTCATTGGACAAAACTTAAAAGAAGTAAACTACCAGCAGGGCAAACTGGGGCAATCTGACACAAAGGGTATGACCTTTGTAAATGGCACCCTCTTTAAGTTGACCCTGGCCTCATTTAGTTTGTCTATCAAACTCTTATTTGATGGTACGGTACTTGAATGACATGAATACATCATTTTCTTGTGCATGTCTAGCCACACAGCACAACTAGTGTTTTTCTAATAATCACTACTATTGACCCGTACACAGGTTTGTCAAGATACCTGGGGTGGGCTGAACAAAGGTCACTGAAATCGGTCAAACAAAGACTTCCTTATACCACGGTTTATATACAGCTACAGGTTTTTTTCTTCAAAATAGAACATAACTATTTTTCCCCAAACAAAACTTCAATTGCTCATGATACATGCGTACACTCAAACTCTTACACATTCAGAGAGATACATAAGTTTGTGAGAGTTCTGATTGCACACACATTCACATATAGTTTGATAAAATCTATTTAGAAGAGTTCTGCACACGCATGCATCATTTGCTAATAGTTATGCAAACAAGTGGTTTCATAAATATGACTACATACATACATACATACATACATACATACATACATACATACATACATACACACACATACATACATACATACATACATACATACATACATAAATACAAAATGTACATACATACATATATACATACATATACATACATACATAGTACGTATGTACGTACGTACGTAAATACATACATACATACATATGCACACACGCACGCACGCACGCACGCACGCACGCACGCACGCACGCGCACACACACACACACACACACACACACACACACACACACACTTTGCACTCACTTGAATACATCATTAAATGGCTTAAATACAATATACAACAATTACATGAATTCCAATCTTTGATTTTTAATATCAACCTACAGCTAACACTTACCCCATTGTCTTCAGTATCTGGTGTGGGAGTTGTAGAGCTCTTTTTCCTCAATGCTCTAATCTGCAACAGTGCTCTGAATGCTGTGTAGTCAACATCAATTTGTTACTGTCAAAGGTATGCTTTTATTAGAAAAATCTAATAGGTAAAATGTGCTAGAATTCCTTGCATCTCATACCTGGGTTCCCATCCAAATTACGGGGCAAGATATAACTTCACAGATCTATGCTAGATTTACTATATTCACTACTCTATTACCAGGGTTCAAGAACCTTGGCAAACATTCTGATTTACATTACAGTTTATAATAGGAAAAATAGACATCGAGAAACAGCAAGTTGGACATATTCCAAATTCTACAATGTAAATGAACTCTCAAACATTTTTTCCTCTTGTTTTTCCTGTCATAACTTTTTGTGAACATGATAAACAGGTGACATGGATTGAGTATTCATACATTTCCTTTACATGACCTTTGACCCATGAATCACATCCTTCACATGCACACACAAGCAAGATGTCTATGGAACAATGAACTGAATAGCCCTATTTTTAGCTGTGATCTAGCATCAATGCATTATGTCAAACAGTAGAAGAATACTTACGAGCTCTACAAATAGGACAACAGCTTGACTGGTATCTAAGTGAATCGGCTGAAAGAAAAGATGATGATAGAACTGGTGATAACGTACCCTTCACTGGAGTATCAACTAGGAATAAATTTCCCTGGTTGTATTCTGCCTACATTTCCATTCCACTGCTTCATGTATATATCCTGTATATTGTATGTTCCTAATAACTAACATTTAGTCCATAAATGATGAATCAATCGTTTGCAAAAAACGGTAAAATCTTCTCTCTTTTTTCAAACTAACAGTATACATGGACATCGGGTTGGTTTCTTGCATACATTTTACAAGCTATGATTTAGAAGTTTCATGTTGTCTATTCTTATCTAAACTACATCAAAACAGAACTGAACATATAAAGAAATCATCTACAACCACTAAATCTCCAAAAACCTACACACTAATGAATGTAGGAGTTCTATAACTTGACAGGACCATCTTACGTAAGAGTGGGCCCAGTAGTAGCATCACAGATAATATATAGTTTTTGATAAACACAACTTAATCAAAAAGTCACAGTAGAGTTCATGGTGCTTAATTTCCAAAGTGTAATGATGTACATTTCATAATGATGACGAATATTGCTTCGGGCTATGATACCATATGGTCTCCTACTTGAGTCAGAACATAGAGTAAAAATACTGCTACTCACCACAACCACTGCAAAGGCATAGATGCCGACAAGGTAAAATTAAAGTATCCCTCAGATCACACATACAAATAACACACTCAGACCCATTATCATCCAGGTAGTCATCTTCCAGCAACTGAATAAACAAATTCAAAATTGCGTGAATGAATGTTCACGGACTCTAGGTTCATACTTTATAATGACAATTGATACTCTCAGTGTCAAAAAATTTCTTGGAAGAGAATCCTAAATTTTTGCTAACATATCATCAGCATCGTCAGCAGTGTACTACATGGGGCTATTGTAGATTCAAAATTCTTTAGCCCGACCACATATATATAGCAATTTCAGTTGACACTCAGTAACATTAGCAGGAAATTAATTTTAATTTTGTGGATTTTTTTTCTTCAATTTTTTCACTTTTTTTGTTAATGTATCTTCCTGATGATTGAGCAATATTATCAAATTCAAATTTCATTGATAATTATTGGTGTCTGCAATAGTGTTTTACCTAATGCTAGATTCGGAGGATCAAAATAGAACAAAAACACTGATTTTTTCTCACACACACCCACAGTTATGCATATGGAGTGGAAGTCATGGTGTCTACCATTGTACCAAGAAATCGAATGATCGTTATTTTTATGACCCACCTAGGTGGTAAAATTCTATCAGGGTAAGGACAATTAAGCAACACAGTCAGTCAACCTATCACTCTACATCCATATCAACAAAATGCACTAAATGGGTATCACCAGTGTATTTAATAAACTCCCTTTCACATAATCCTTGACATTCACAGCATGAATTTGTTATTAACTTCACTGATAAACAAACACATTTAGGAGAAATCTATAGTTACAATCTTCTGCAGTATATTAAGAAAGGACATGCAATTGTGTCACCTTGACCCTGAAGTAAAGTCACCCTTTGACCACCTAACACTATGAAGATTAACTTCCTACACAAACACTCTCCACTAATTGCAGATAAGGCAGATAACAAGCTCACTCTAATCGGCAGCAAAACAATAGCTGATATTGTCTCCACTACAATTTAAATAATTTATGAGGTATCATCACTCACACTGACAATGTAGAATCTGTTTGGTTGCTTAATTTCCCTCTGGGACTTATAGCATACACATCAATTCTGTTAATCTCCATTCTCATTGTGCCCACAGAAACACAACATACACAATGCTTTGATGGGTTTTATTTAGCACTTTCAATTCACTATTATTCTCAATAAACTACAGTTGTTTTTTCCTAGTATAATTCCATCAAGCACACAGTAAAAAATTCTACTTTTTATTACCTTGTTACTTTCCAGTGCATTTTTGTTCTCAATACCATAGATTTCCTGTAGTAAATAGCAAACACCATCTACCATTTGTTTCTGCTTAAGAGGCTTCAAAGCAAATCCATCAACTGTCTTCTCAAAAGCCGCAAACAGAATGTGTGAATGACCTGAGAATTCTAATCAAAAACAGACAAATATAAACTGGCGTTACATTTCTACTAGCTAATATTCAAATATGCTGCTTGGAATGCAGTATATACTTTATATGTGAACAATGGTATAGCGAACGACATCGCTTTGTAAATCAATTAAAAATTCTCTTTCAAATTGTAATGTATTTTCCTGTATCATTCTTTGATACACTTGAGAATTTAGCAAAATCACTGTCAATACAAGCATTTATTAGATCTGCACTATGTAATGTGAATGTGCCGGTGAATAGCATCAGGCTTTAAAGTGATCAAAGTTTACAACCACCAAGCCACACAAACGCACATACACACACACTGCCCAACCCAGTCCAACTTAGTCTAGTTTCTATATGATGCATTACAATTACTGCGACCATTTCCACTCCTGTATAGGGAAAGTCGTTATTCTAGCACAAAAAATTGTGCTACCCCCACTGGACGAAGGGTAAATGGTGCATGTCAGTAGTAATCCATCACAAATTGACACGCAGTTGAAATTGTTTAGTTACTTTAGACAATTGCTCATTAACCGAATGCCACCTCTCTAGTCTGAAACTAAAATCAGGTTGGGCCGTGATAACGCCACCATGTTTATATGAATGCAGTCGGGGGTAGCACAGATTTCTGTGCTAGAATAATGACTATCCCTATATGTGAGTAGAGATGATCATAGTATTCATAATGCATCGTATAGGAACTACACTACATCCAACCCATCATATATTATTCATATCACACTATCATTAATATGATGTTAGAATATCTTGACAATTTGGAGATATATTTAAAAAATCTTACGGCAGATTACATAATGTAATCTGTTTGCTTGATCCACAGAAACCAATGTTTCAATTACAGCATGAATTGAATCATATCATTACCAAAATGTTAATTACAAAATATATAAATAATTAAAATTAATTATCTTAGTACTACTAATTTGAAAACATAATGTACCATAATTACTCCCTGTAGTGCGGTTTACATGATTGATGATTTAAATTATAATTAAATCTATTCCAATACATCCAACATATCATGAAATCATTCATTCATGACCTTACCTTCACCTGGCTCTTCGACATTACACTGTATTACAAAGGGGATGGAGTCTTTCAATGGGTCATAGTTAAACTAAAACAAAACAAATAAACATAAGTTTGACCTTTGACCTATGCACCCTAGCCTATTACCCACCCCATAATATGATATGATGATTCACACTCAATGTTGACATTCATATCTATATACATATCAGATGAACATTTTTCTCATTCTCTTCTCTTCGCATCTGTTACTCTTCTGTATTATTTCACTCATCACAGTGTACAGTAGTTAGTTAAAACTGTCTACATGATCACAATGTCATAATTTGATTCTGACACTTTATCTTGTTGAGTTATCAGGGTTCCTCAGAAGAAGTACCTATCACCCTGTGGTTTCTTGACAAAAGGAAACAACTGACGTTACAAGTAACAAACCAATAACACCCTAACTGTACTCTTGAACTTGAAGTTGAAGGACTACTGTTACTACACTATTGCAGCTATCTTTACTACTATCGGTATTTCGATTTTTGTATTTTGAATTTTCGCTCATCCCCAAGCATTGGCATTTAATAGTCCTTTAAGACTACAAGTAGGCTACACCACAACGTAGTTTTATTAAGCAAATTTTGTACATCTTCATTCATTATTTTCAAGTAAATAGGTTGTGTTCAAATAATACATGAACTATATCACATACAGTGTAGTGTTATCACAAATGCTGACTGCATGATGCATGATTAAGGTTATGGACATTTAATCTCAATGGGTTCAAAGTCAAAGTGATTACAAATGATTTACAAACATGTATTGCTAAAGTTAGTGGCTATATCACTTGACAAATTTTTCAATTTAACTTAATATTGGAAGTGATTTTTTTGGATAAAGTAATATGTTTTGCAAAAAGCTATTTTTACCATTCAACTGGTATAAATGCAAAGAATGTAACAAGGAACTATCAAGATTAAACCTTTTTTTTTTGCCTTTTCTTTACTTGTGTATCACCAAATTTTCATCAAATACCTCTCATCTCATTTTTTTGGAATCAACATTTGATATTTTCAGAAAACGGTTAATTGCTATGCCACCTCTAGCTGAAAACACAGAACAAATAAACAGACAGACAGACAGACAAAATTACAAAGACATATACAAACACATGCACACACACACACACACACACACACACACACACACACACACACACACACACACACACACACACACACACACACACACACACACACACACACAATTTATTGAGACAAAAACACAGCAATGCAACTGCAGCTGGGTGTGTCACTTCGGATTAATTTACATATTAGATAACTTGTTATTGGTACATGTACACCTAAGTCCTATGGGATCAAAGTCTACAGTAGGTTCCATCAGTAATTATACCCCTAAATCCTGTAATTATCCATACTGGCATTGATAGCATTAGGTCAGGGTACTGTTTTTTTGTTGTTTTTTTTGGCTGAAACATGCCCTAGCAACCTGTTTTATGTATAGATTGGTACGAACACAATCCAAACCATTGTCCAGTGGACCTCTTCAGTAATTATTTTGTTCACATGCCATTGCAATTCAGATTATTATAATTCTCGGTACCTACAAATACAATCACATTTAACCTCATGCTAGAGGGTCAAAACAGGAAAAGCAGGTCGACTTATTCTCATGTGCATCAAAAGTAATGCATGTGACATGCATGGAGTGGAAGTTATACAGTGTCAACCAAGATACTGAATGTTTGGTATTTTTATGATGTGCCTGGGCACTAATATTCTATTTCAGGTACCAAGAATTTATTGAAACACAAGGTTTTATATTTTCATATTTAAATTACATCAAATTCAAAGTGTTAAAACAGCTTAACTTTACACAACAACTTTACAACCCTACGGTAATACTACCATTGGACTTCCACAGTGATTCATGACATATAAATCACAGACACAATTCAATACAAAGATAATAAATATCTAATGACTGCAGTTGATGGATATCATCAATAAAATTTCACTGTGAATTTGATTCAATCAGCTTTCACATTTATGACATGAAAGTATACATTACACACAACGAAATGATTAAACATTTATCTTTGCTGTTGTCATTGAACAGTTTTGACATTAGATTGTAAGATACAATGTTATGTATGTTGTGTTGTTTAGCCCTATCAGTAGTCTATATTCAGACACGGATCATATTTTGTTGTATTTCTAAAATTAAAATCCTTCTGAAATATTTAAACAATAATGCATGCCCTCCCAGCCCATAATGGACGAAAGCAAACTTTGAACAACATAATGGGCGAGGCGACAGCCGAGCCCATTATGGAGTGCAAAGTTTGCTTGAGTCCATTATGGACTGGGAGGGCGTACATTATTGTTATTATTTTATAGTTTTGCCAATTCCAGTGAATTCGTAGACCGAGAAAGGCAAAACAACGTATAATATAGACAGCGCTGAACATCGTCTGCCATGTTCGGCCCGGAAGCTGAATACTAATCATAGCGACACACGTATGTACACGAACACACACATATACACTTCAATGAACTGCTGTGAACACAAATTTGTTTCATGAATGCGTTGTATTTTTAAACAGTGGAAATATATGACAATCATAAGTCACAACATACATTTCGAAAAAATACCTAGTCGTATGAAGAAACAGAACAAATAAGCTTGTATTGTTATGCTCGTTCCTCGGCCGCGATTCCCAATAACGGAGTACATTATCAGTAATAATGTACAGCGATGACGTCACAAAATTCACTGGAATTGGTAATGCTATAATATAATTACTTATAATGTATTTCTTACTACATATATAGCCTACAACATGCGATATAATAGTCAGCATGTACTATGCACATTCTCTGTTCTATACACATGATACAGAATGTGCGCTACTCACTGAGCCTGGGATTCGAACATATAAAATATAATCCGCTGTCTGTAAAGTCTACCTCCTGAAGCACCCCCTCGTGGCATCTGAGTTACATGTTCCATTATTAGCATAATATTTACTTAATCATTGTGGACAACCGAACAACTTACGCGCAATCATGCATGTGAAGTGAATTTTTACTATCTACGGATAGTTCTAGCCTTATCCCTGAACTGAACTGAACATTCTTTACCGAGGCTATAAACCGTGTCTTTATTAGTGCGATACATCCATGCTATAAAGTGTGTTATGTCAATGAACGTCGTAATGCATGAAGTATAGTCTTGTGCAAGTAAAAAAGCTACATTTGTTTTGTTATGGAAATAAACGACAGCACTCATGAATAATTCATAGAAATGAAAGTATGGTGGGTTAGAACAGTCGTCTTGACTTCATGGAACACTCCAGTGCACACCATGTTTAATTCTATTAATTTCAGAGGGAACAATAGTATTAAAGATAAATGACAAAAAAAGTCAAGACGACTGAACAGTCTACCCTATCTGGTGAGTGCTGGGCACTGCTGGCTGATAGCGTGACATTAATGTTTCTATCTTATGGACCACTTTTACATCCGGTGTAAATAATGATGAAAATTATGATCTCATGGGAAATTTGCATAATACAGCAGTGAATTGTTATATGTAATCAGTTTCTTTGGTTGTCAAGAAATCATAGGGTGGAGCCCACAACTCTAGGGGCCTTGGGATAACCTGATAACATAATACATGGATGACTTTATTTTACTACAGAAAAAATTTTCATCTCCAGTAAGCCAGAAATCTTTGCTGGATAACTTGATCTCATCTAAATATATTTTTAGACAAATAGTTTGAGATTTTCAGTGAGTGAAAATCATTTTGTTTAATTATAGACAGTGGACATTGATTTGATACGACTGCTAAGACAGTAAGTTATTCAAAAGTCATATAATGAATAAAGAATTCCAGACTAAACATGTTCCACTTTGGCTATGAATAACCAAGTTTACACTTTTTAATGTTTAATAAAGTAAAAGAAAAGGGGGGAAAAAGACAGTATAAATTCTTTACCTCATTTTCATTGAACTTTGATGGATCTATGACATATGATGCTTGGCTAAACTGTTGGTTGGCACCTCTCTTGAAGTGGAAAGTCTCCGATGTCTGTATAGGATCTCTGGATGTGTAACTGTAATACGACATGGAAATACTTAACTAATGAAATGACAATAAACCTTATTTTCAAATGGAAATTCATCTGTGTTGTTACACCATAGAAATGAATTGAACTTTTGTTGACAAAGACTGAAGACTGCAGTTGAAAATTTGAGATACAATTTTCAGAGTTGTGTTTGGAACAAAAGTTAAAATTCATACTATAAACTTTATTATATAAATTCTTAATATATAATTATTTGTATTTATATATTTCCAAGGATAACCTATGACCTATGATAGGAATCGTTTGCAATCACATTACCCAATACACAATCAGTGGATCTCATACAACGTAACAGTTCTTTTTGTGATCGAATGACTCATAAAACATAATGTCTACAGCATTGCTATCAAATATTTAGAGCTTTCAACTATAAAGGCACTGTAATATAAATTATAAGTGATTCAGGTGAGAAGCCACTGCTTGTTTACATAACCAGCTGTTATGTTATACTCTTGGCTGTCTCTGCTTCCAATTCCCAATGCCTCCTCCTTATCATCTTACTTTCCAACATAATGTTTAACACTTCTAAACAATTAACACATGTATCAAAACTTATCCAAACTTTCAAGCCACTATTTTAGGAGTACAACAGTACTTCTGAAAAGCAATTTTATCATAAGAACTGGGTGTTTCCACTCTCATGTGAACATCATTTATATACATGTATTTTGTCAGTTCTTACCACAGTGCATACTGTACAACTGATCATATCAAATGTAAACAAAATTAACATAAATTATTGGGGGGGGGGGACGACAAAAGTATATATAATTTAGTAGTGAAAATTTCTACTCAAAGAGTCAAAAAATTTCTTGGAAGTGAATACCAAATTTTCGCTGACATCTCGTTAGAATCATCAGGGCCCGTACTACAATAGGTTACTGTCGCTTCCACGAATTGTTTTGACTCTTGTGAGTAGAAATTTTCATTACTAAGTATGAAGCCAGACTTTTTTCTCTTAACAAAAGTATTGTACTTACACTATCTTTCCATTAGTGATATCTTCAGAAGCAAAGTAGTGAAATGTAATGCCAACTTTGGCTTCAGAATCAAAAGTGAACTCTATAGTGTATTGATTACTAGGCAGATCCTCTGGTACCTCATCATCTGCCAAGCACCTAGGAGAGTGTATAAACTGGTGTTATGTTTACAGTGCATATAAAAACAAGTCATTGAGAATGACATAGTCCCCGCTATAATTGGGTTTTAAGGAATTATCACTACTCTGATCACGCAACAACATTTGTGAACCTAAAACAAACAGACTTAGAAATGTTGTGTGTGCTTGTTGGACATGGAATATGCCTCCAACAATAAAGGATTGGTTGGGTATGGGGGATCATATCACGATGAAAATGGAGTCTGAGTTATGGCTTTGGACATGGAAAATTCACAACAAAATGGCTGCCAGGCAGCCATATTGGATCGTATCACGACGAAAATGGATATGCACATGTATGTCATAGAACGCTGTCCTAATACCAACTTTGAATGAGATCTGTCCAAGCATGTCTGAGTTATGGCTTTGGACATGAAAAATTCACAAACAAAATGGTTGCCAGGCAGCCATATTGGATCGTATCACAATGAAAATGGATATGCACATGCATGTCATAGAACACTGTCCTAATACCAACTTTGAATGAGATCTGTTAAGCATGTCTGAGTTATGGCTTTAGACAGGGAAAATTCGCAAAGAAAATGGTTGCTAGGCGGCCATATTGGATCGTATCATAAAACAAATTGACGTGCATATGTATGCCATAGCATGTTGCCCCTGTACCAAGTTTGAAAAAAATCGGTCCAGGCATCTCCAAGAAACGGCTGCGGACGGACGGACGGACAGACGGAACCCAATCCATAAGTCCCCGTTCCGTACTTCGTCCGCGGGGACTAATTCGTGATATGACCATAGTGGGAGTAATAATTGAAATATGCAGCTACACATTTTACTTGGTACAGTTCTTTCAGCAGGAAAACAGCGATTTTCCTAGGTAATGCATGTACTTATGAACATAGACACTTACTTTTCAAAAACAATATGTAAGAAAACACAACATAAAAATCTGACTAATTTGTACAGATACATATTAACTGTTGTCCATTTTCTGGGTGGCTTCTCATACAGCATACAATTTCAATGAATATTTGTACTTTTTTTAATGCCTGCCAGCTATGCAGTACTGATTAACATCTGTGCTCCGTTCTTGTAAAATGCTTGATCCTTCATGTTTGCTAAGTTATTGGTAAAAATACCTACATTATACATGTAATTTATCAAACAGAATGTTGGCTTATGTGAAAATACAAAGACATACACCCTGCATGATCTTGAATAATAACAAGTATTTTTCACTTCTATTTCCCTCCATTTCAACTCTTGAATCAATAAGCCCAAGTTATATTGTCATCTTTTTATTCACTGGCATAATGTTACCAGTGACAGAGTACCTACCTATTTTCTTTGACAAGCCTAAGTGAGTCTTTTCTGATATTTATCAGACTTTTTAATGTCTTGGTTGGTTCATTGCTCTGTGGTGCTGGGTATGGAAACTGTAACGAGAAGATTGAACGATATTAGAGATGTAAACATATCATAAACACTTAAAAGTAATCACACGATTTGAATCTATCTTTTCCTTGATTTTTACACCTTTGATCTGTACCCTAAATATTGTGTATATGTGTGTGAGCATGTGATATTGTGTATGGCATAATGTGTGCACATGTATGCATACAAATGGTGTCCCAATGAAATGTACTGAATATCTTTATATACAATACACATCATGTCTGCCCTAACAACAGCTAGTCTACATTTTTATAATAAAATGAAAACACAATAGAATCAAATAACATCACTGTACAACTGACCATCCCCATTTTTATTTGCCATTGCCATTGTCATAGTTTTTAAACAATTTTAGTTGAACTGTTCCTTCATTATCAGTCATGCTAATAAATAAGCACAAGTTAAAAAATAGTATGACAGAATTTCTTACCGGAGCTGGTCTGCTGCCTAGAAAATTCAGGTCTGAATTTTCTCCAAATAAGTAAGCTTCGGGTTGGGCAGTTTCAAACCTTTGCCCACCCATCATGAAGTGACTGCCAAAGTAACATCCTAGTAACAGGAGACATGGTTTGATTGTTATAACAACAAAAAACAAAATATCCCCAATTTTGGAATATGCAATAATAAGAACCGACTTCTTGATTTAATAATACAGTAACTGATATAGGACAATTTTTTTACTGTGGTACATAAATGGTATTATTATAAACACTATGTCAAGATGGATTTTACTGTTTAAGGAAATTTTAATCCGGAACATATTGTGCACAAACGGTGCATGTCACAAGCCATCGATCCGACAGTGGGTTATAGTAGTAGTGGTACTACTATACTTCATCCTAGCTGCAATGATTGTAGCCTTATTTTTTATTTTGAGTGGCGTTCTGTTTTTGAGCTTTTTCGATCCCCTGTTCGGTTAAACGACGGAAAGAAAAACAGATAAAGAAGAAACTACCGGTACTCAAAATCAAAATTAACGCTACAATTATTGCGGTTAGCTTTCTCCATCTTACATATGAACATGTTCCCCGTTGACAATAAAATAATTCAGATCACATACTACTATGAATAGTATACTGTCTTTTCATTTTGAAATGTGGTCTTGAATGTGTAAACTCTTATCAACCTAATGTCATTCGTATTTTTCAATGTACAATACATTTACAGCCATTTTAACCGGTACCGTGCGGCGGTAGACAGTAGACATTTTGTCGACGCAGACATTGATGGCCATGACTCCTTGTGTTATTGCAAATGGACGAAATATACAGACAGTACTTTCTAGTATAGTTCGTGCAATTTATAAAAAGTGACTAATTCATATATTACAATCGAAGTTGTGGTGGGCACTGCCTCTATTACAAAACGAACAATTTATGTAACGCTAACATTATCATATTTGTTAATTTGTTTTGTGGAAGTTTTACCTGACTTCGGAGGATACCTATAAGCAGAATTTGCGGCGATATCTAGTTCCTCAACACCAGCACTCTGTACACTTGTAAGATTTCCCATCTTCTAGCGAAAAATGTTATGAAAACAAGAGCTCTATAACTGTTAGAAATTGTCTAAATTTCAAAAAACGTCCATGACGTTGACGAGAAAGACGGAAGATATATCTCAAAATGGCCGACCTGTGTTGTGACGTCAAAATTCCCCTTTATCCCAGCATGCAAAGTTCTATTTACAAACAAATTCTATATTTACATACTTTATACACATACCGATCACAGATGCATAGATGACTGCCCTATAAATATGTTGAAGGGAATATATTGTACTTTGATATATCTAATATTGAATTAAATTTATTTTCTCCTCGATTCTGCACTAAAATGACCATATCAATCACCAATCACATTTTCAAATGTTTACAAACAAACCATTACGACATGATGATCACATCGTCCGATTTTTATCCCCAAGACGTGGGAGGGGCCCGACAGGAAATACACCATGTATTCGAATTTTCTCGACTTACAATTCGTTTTGTTTTGTAACTAACAGCTTCTAATGTTTGCTACTCCCTCAATAAACGAATTCAGATACAATGGGGAATGAGACTATTCTTATAAAATCAAAAAAGGAGAGAAAATAACTGAAAACATAAATCAGACCAACGGGTTATCTCACATTTCATGGAATAGCGACACGTCATGGCCGCCAATGTCTACCTAATTTGCATATCATTTACATATTTAGACAGGCCCATGTTTTGAATTTTAACCAATCATAATTCAGAATTTCAGTGACTATGCCGTCATCCGTCAATCAAACTCCTGGTCGATGAAGTCAACAACACCCGCGTGATCCGTGTCGTCGGCGAGTGATTTACATCGGCTTCGTACCCGTTTTTCCCCGCATAGTTTCCGTAGAAATGGACGGTCTAAAGGAGCAAATTATGATAAGCCAGTTTGTTATGGCTGCCGGGTGTGCAGCAGACACAGCAAAACAGTTTTTACAAAAGGCACATTGGCAGTTTGAGGTAGGAATTTTTGTGAAACACCACCTCTGAAAAATGGCGTGTGTTGTGTATTTGTTTTGTTGCATCATGTCGCAGGTTTATTATGATATGGAGAGACGGTGTATACTAAATTTACAATTCTCCTTTTTATTTTCAGACGGCGTTAAGTATATTTTTTCAAGGTGACGTACTTCCTAGCTGTCCTCATCATCCACATCAAAATGGCCACGCGGTAAGTTTCACCATAACAGTCTTCACTGATCTGTGATATCGCGACGATGTTGTGTTCAAATCGGGGTCATTAATATTCATAAGACATCCGTAACCTACTAGCCTATTCTCATTCCTCTTTCTGCCTTCATTTTTCAGCTTTGTACGCCAGCTAACACACCAGCAACACCTCCAAACTTTCCAGATGCTCTGTCTGCCTTTTCAAAGATGTCAACGTCAGATAAAGTGCTTGGCGGATCGCCGAAAATGTCGTCGTCGCCTGTGGAAGTCGAAGCCCAAAGATAAACAAACATGGCGTCCAGTCGAGGGAAGAGCTATATTAATACTAGTGTACATTACGAAACGTATTTGTCATAACCCACAATACCACCCAGCCAAATATTGATGGACAGTGGTGTTGCAATTAAAACAATTGGACTGGATGGAAATGTTATTGTGTTTGTAAAGTGAAATGTGCCAAGGACATATACAATTCACTGAGAAAGATTTGAAAGTTCACTGACAAGAATATTGCGGTCGATATTTAAAGATCAGAGACTATTGGGCTTCGCAACGGCGTAACGAGGACGTTGGACTTATTAAGTGTTTTGTTTAACGTAGAAGGCAGAGTATGCCTATTATTTTTTTTCATACGTACAAATATAATTACGACGTAATCATGAAGTCATTTACACGTAGCGCTCACAAAAATGAGGAAACCTGTCTTCATGTTTTTGCGTTCTCAGGTTCATTTGTATTTGTGTGTGAGAGGTATTATGTAACAGCGGTTGACAAAATTAACAGAATAGGGAGAAAACGTACACTCATTTGATTAGTTTAATGATCACTAGCAAAGTTATATTTAATCTTGCAGTAGGTTTTCTCGTGTGCTAATTATAAGCTTAAAACTTGATTAAGATTGATGATGATCAAAAGCAGCACATTCAAATTTGTTGTCAGCTGTCACAGTGTGTATCTACTGTTTGTTTGTTTTTTATATGTCTTACCTTGCCAGAAATTGATAGTTTTGTAGCCATATCAAGTAGTATATAATGTTTATAAACTTTCTAGGTGTTCTCTGTAAATGTTTTGATTTTAATTTCACCCACAGTTTAAACTTAGTAGTAGTTACACGTTTGGTAGCAAGTTCTGAGTCAGACAGACAGCACTGGTAAGCAGGCAGACTGAGAATATGTGTGAATGATAGAGAAGAGAGATAGAGTGAGCGAGTTTTGTTGAATCTATATAATCCATGGTAACTTGCATGGAAAGTGTATAATATATATTTGCCAGATAGTCAGGCCCTAGTGTAAATTTGTGACTTTTATATTCCTGGGTTTGAGAGCTTTATTTGACATGCTTGTTTCAATTTGAGAAGTATATGAAACAGACATTAACAACCAGTAGTGCATTTTGTATTTGTTTAAAAACCAACGAGATATCCCGACTACTTCAAAAAAAAAAGTTATTCACATGAATACAATCTCATAATAAAACCAAATAGAGTGAAATGAAAACAGCTTTGTGATTTGACTATATGTATAGCATGAACTTTGATGTCATCAACACAGGTTGACACATGGGTAGCCCTGAGACATGGCTTGATGATGTTGATGAACAATGGGGGGGGGGGGGGGGGAGCAAATATGTTGTTTGATAGCCCAAGTCTCTAAGCTAACAAATGGATATGGAAAGGGTTGCAACTGTCAATCAGTTGAGTTTGTGTGGTGTATGTTTTGTCATCCATGACTTTCTATGTAATACAAGGAAGGCTGATTCCTGTAGAGAATCGGGGTGGAGGTGACATCTGCAGTGAAATGCACAACTGGTGCTTTCCTAATTCGTGAATCAAAATGATTAGAGGTTCATAGTGGAGTGGCTGTGTTTACTGGTGACGTACAGTTTTAGTGGTGGTTCAGTAGCTATGCAGGGCTATGCATCATTATTGAATTGACATGATAAATGGTTGCCTTTCACCCCAAGGATGTCATGTTGCTTTACAGATAAGGTCAATACTTAACCAAAAAAAGGTAAATATTGTGATTATTACAAGGGCAACCACCAAAAGCTGTTTACATCATACTGCAATGTCAACAAGAATGTTGGTTCAATATAGTCATGACCTAAGGCTCAAATGGAAACTTATCATTTTGAAATAAGAAACTTGTATCCATCAATGTCAGTTTCAAACATGTCCTGTTAAAACTGAAAATAATAATAGCTTAGCATGCAGAAGGGATGTCATTTAGCAAACACCCCAAGGCTACATGGCATATTTAGTGTCTATATAAACATACACAAAACAACCCAATGGCCTCAAGGGGTCATTGTAAATGAAACCAAAATAGTCTATAAGAAGGGAAGTGAAGAATTTAATAGCTTGATGGGGAGCAATGACATTACATATTTTAAGTGTCAATGAGCAGGGATGTTTTGCAGGTTACAGCCAAATGCCAACAAGTTCTGTATGTAGGTCTTTGCCCTGGATAAATACTTCCAGTGTCAGAAAAACAAAGTCTGTTTGAGTCAACCTCGACCATTGACAATTTATTTTGTTTATTAGTGGAGGGCATTCTGGTTTGTTGTCATTCCTGTTGATAACAAGTCAAGCAAGGTCACACAAACGTACATGTAGGTCAGGTAACAGCTGTTGATGTTTTCATGCTTTGTTTTGTTTCTGATAAACTTGACCGACTGTAAGTAAATGATGTGTGCATACATAAATACACAACAATTGTAAATCTACTATACATGTAGAGGATATGAAGTCTATGTCCCCAATAGCATAAGTGATCTAATTATGCATATATCTGCATGCAGGAAGCTCATTGATACTCTCCAAGGACAGAATAGCTTTCCCACTGTTTACCTTCCATACAGCTGTAGGCCTTCCTCTTATATTACAGTCTCTCTACAACAAACTATTCAGTTCACTTTCAACACACACAAGGAAGAATTGTCTTGTCTGTGCTATCAGTATGTGGAAAAGAACCAATACTAATAGAATTGATTTAGCACCATGCATCATTTTTTAGCACAACTGAACTTTTAGTAGTTCAATAGTGCCAGATAGGCATGGTACTGTGTGTGTGTGTGTGTGTGTGTGTGCGTGATGTAAATTCAAAAACCACTGGGCAGATTGTTTTGTTATTTGGTGGGGATGATGCATTTGGTGTCTAGTTGGGAGATTGTTGACATGACAATGATCGCACCAAAGATCTGCATTTTGGACCAAAAAAAAAAAGATTTTTGGTAAAAATAAACAAGCTCAAAACCATTGGCGAGAGTCACTTGAAATTTGGTGAAGATATTAATTAATAGGTTGTGTGCACAACCAAGTTATCCCGATGGGATCACACGACGTTATCCCATCGGTGATATGCAAATGAAGAATAAAAATGAGTCTGTGGTCAAAAATCTTGATTCCAAAAGTGGCTGATTTGGCTGAAATTTCACACGGATGTTTCTGGGGATGTACAGATCAAGAGATATTAATTACATGGTGATCCCATGACATATGCAAATTAGGGCTAGAACATAGTGGTTTGGGTCATATTTTCTTCAATAATACTAGGCAGATATGATTTTCATTGTTTTATTGATCTCATTAAATCGTTAAAAATTATGGGGTACTTAACATAATGCAACAAGTTCATGCCAGTGGCACTTCAATTAATCTATCCTTGAGATTGCTTGGAAACCTTTTCCAAGTTCTAACACAAACTGAACTGGAGTTTAGTTGAAGGTAAGGTGCCTTTCTGTCTGTCCATCTTTCTTGTGGGTGATGCAAGTGATTTTGGTATGAAACTTTACTCTCAAATTACTGGGGTTGAAATTTGGTAATTCTTACATATTAGTGACCCTACTAACATGACCACGCCCGTAGTAAGAGTCAAATGATATGATCTATTGCAAATATAAGAACTGGAATGGGTAGGCAAATTGATTGAAGAAACAGTTTCAAAACATGCAAATGTCCTTAGGAAGAAGAACACGCCCATAGCAACAGGTAAGTGATGATGTATAATGCCAATGTAACACAAGGGAAGGCAAATGAAAAATAAAATTCATAAATGTATGCAGATATGCCCAGCAACAAGACCACTCCCATAGCAAAAATTAAACAATTGTGTATATTGCAGATATAACATCATGGATGGGTAGGCATGGGATTAAATCTTCAAAAAATGTAAGCAAATATGCCTGGCGACAAGATCATGCCCATAGCAACAGCCAAGCAATGGTGTTTATAGCTGATATGACATTAGGGAATGGAAGGCAAGTGAATACACATTCAAAAATGTATGCAAATATGGCTAACAAGAAGACCACTAGTAGAAAACAGTTGTACAGCAACGCCATTGGCACTCTTATTTTGCAGTCCCTGTGAGGTAGTAGGACTGCTCAGTTACTGAGAAGGGGACGATTTTGCATAAATAGTCGAAAATAGCAAATTGTGCAATTACTATGTACTGCAGGGATACCCAAGATTGACGCTTAGCTCACTGACTGATTTAGAAGGAGATATATAATCTCAAAGTAACTAATGTTTTAGATAGTACACAGACAAGGGAAATTGGGTAGCAGTAGTAAACAAGTCCAAAGTCTACATCTTTCGGGGTTTTTTTTGTTGAAGTTGACCAAGAGCAAATGTCATATATATTAGTTAGTAAACAAGTTATTCAGACAAGTTTTGGCAGGGAATGTATGATACCAATTCCTGCAAATTAATTAGTAAACATTTGTTATAAAGTAACAGCAATAATTTGTATATTTGGACGTGATCCAATTACTAGTAGTTATGCAAATTAGGAGTAATGTTAGTGTTGGTGATATCATAGCCAGGCTATGGCCAGTGAAACTATTATCTGTAGTTAAATACGACATGGTATGTGTTTAGTTACAGACAGCATATTATATAACGAAGTGATTCAAGAATTCGAAAATGTCTTTATATATGTTTTCAACCCATTACCACAAGTGTTCTCGATTGTTTTGCTTTTGCTTTCCACCTTTCGTATATATATATATATATTGCTTAAATTTATAAAATTGAAATGAACGGAAAGCCTAGTTCACCCCTTTCCTCTAACACTTTTAACTTCTTTTTATAAAACGTGTGCTCCTTAGTAAATCCGTCGTATCTCTTCAAAAGGCTGCCCTTTCTATCCTTTGTCCCCGGTACGTCATCAACTGTCATTCTGTTCAGCCTTCCGTCGTCTTTTCAATAGCTTCCACTTTCTTTCCCTCTGTATTGATCCGGTATATTTTGTTCCTGTACTCTAGTACCTACTTACTGTCTCCACTCCCCACGTCCGTTATGTTCCAATTAACTCCCGGGTTCCAACTGCGTGCCTGAGCGCATGTGCACGTTCATTTCTATCGAAACCTTCCCTAGTAGTAACACTCAATGAATGCCCACAGTTATTATTTGTGGTCAAATTTCATATTGCGAATAGTTTTGGGTTGTATTTTCATTTATTTCTGTTTGTGCAGCTGAGCATTTCCAACCATCGCTTAACCTATTAAAAGTGATTATATTAGACTCTCTAATTGAAACTACGTATACCTATCAGTATGACATAGCTGCATGAAATACTAATGTTACACGTCCACGAAAATGTGAACGTTTGGTAGAAAATGTATACGTAGCGATATTGGGAAATGTAATATTGTTTTGAAACCTATTTTAAAAGTATATTTAGAGTTTTTGAGCAATGTTGGTAGGGAGGACGATTTTACTGATTTTTTTTTCAGAACATTTTAATACTACAATAGATCGCAGATACGTTTACACCATATGTCACTGTGATGCTATTGACATTCAGAAGTGTTTTGCACAGTTTCAGGTTATTAATAATAATATGCAAACTGCGCGCGTCATTATTACAACTACATGTGTGTACAGCCGTACATTTATCGTTCTCATCCAAACATGATTTCGAAAAAAAATACAATCTTTCAATTTTTCTATTTGTCGAAAAGCATGGATGGGAGTTGTACTGATCCCCTTTGAACCGTGGCGATTTACTGTAATTAACACAGAGGAAATTATTATTGAGTTGTGTTTCAATAATCAAAAAATGTTTGAATAAGAGCCACATTCAACCAACAAAACCTATATAGAAGTACACACCTGTCTGATTAGTAACGTAGCAGTATCTGTCTTTTCGAATTCAATGAGTGTATAAGCAGAACTAAATCACAGTGGGTGGGCAGAGCCAGAGTTATAATATACATGTATACTTTAAACTTGAGCTTGGCAGTTTGAGCTGGTTTGTTTTGGTTGGTCACTCAGGCTGTTTATAATATGATCTGGTTACTTCCAGTTATTACACATAGATTCTTCATTTCAGTGTCTGTTGATGTTTCCAGACATGGCCCTTTATCAATTATGGTTGATCATTGAAAATTGACGCAAATATGATTTCCGCTGTACATGTGATCGAGATGTTAAGTTGCACACTGTGTATGTACAGATGTATAACTATGTACCACGTCTCACCAACAGTGATCAATATTAATCAAACTGAATAGTTTGCATAATTATTTGTTGTTCAAACCTACCCCTGCCGGCTGTTCAGGATTTGTTGTTAGCGATGAAAAGATTCAGAGATTAAGATTATCATATTTAGTAATAAAGTTCTTGTTTTATTGACTGTCATTTGCACTGACATTTTGGATACCCATATCTTGTGGAAGTACGGGAATGAACATGTGTTTTACAGCTAAGCGTACTAAAATCAAGAAAATAAAATAAGCTTTCCTTCAAAGAATAAAATGTGGGAATTATCAAAAGAGCACTAAAACTTAAGTAAGCACTGGAAGATAATTCAAAAGTATGTACACAGGACAGAAATTTTGGGGGGTTTTAGTGTATGTATTTTGTGTCTTTCTTTCTTTCTTTCTTTCTTTCTTCCTCTTTCTTTCTTTTTGCATGACTGTGTGACTTACCATACCTAGCCTTGAGTCAAGTCGTGAGGGGATTTTGGCTGTCTCCCCTTCCCACGACTTGACTCTAGGCTATATATATCCCGGGGTTATACCATATCCATATCCCCTACTTGGAATACACACATAGTTTTATACTACCATCATGACCATTCATTGTCACGCGGACAACAGTGGTGTTACATGTTCTTCCGGATGCTAAATAGAGAAGGGTGTACTCAATGGGGTCCAGGATGTGGTCAAAGTACGGGGTGTGTCATCCCTACTGAGACACATACATGACAGGAATGTACGCTGTTGTTTTTACGGAGATGGAATACCAACGATATCATTCAAAATTACAGATTGCTCTCACACATAATATGTATATAGTACAACCCACTTCATGTTAGTGTTCACTGACTCTGTTTTCGCCACACTACGCATAAACCAATAGGAAACTGTACAGCAGGTTGAATGAATACATTTTCTTGCTACATTTTGTCCAAGTGAACTTACCTGCTGCCACCATGCAGAACCCGATACAGACATCAAAACATTGGCGCTGACGTGTCTGCGTCTAGTTACAGTACTTATATAACTGGTTTATTTCATTTAGATAAAATGTAGCAATAAATTGCGATTTTGCTATCTAATGCGCTGAATATGTAGGTTTTTTTTATTGGTTTCATGGTTGCATCAAATAGAACCAGTAAATACTTCCTTGAAACGGGCTGTATAAATTAGCATTCTTCATCTATCTGTTTAGTCTAGTTCCTATACAGTATCGTTACGAGTTATACTTCACTTCGCTCAGCCTGTGGTTAGACCACAGGCTGGTCACCCAGACTATTATCTCTTAGGACTCGGAGTTCAACATTTGTATTATTCTATGGTGTTATGTACACACAGACACGATATTTCAGCAGTGATATTGATGTTTGCTAAATTCCACATTAATAAAATTGGAGTTACAGGCTATGTTTTCCTTGATTTATGTTTGCGCTTATTTACTGTTATTAAAATTTGTAATATCCAATTCAATTATAGTTATGTAGTGACCCTACACGGTACATGTATTGTAGATCTATATCTATGCATTGCGCATCCTCAGAAGGCCTAAATGTCAAGCCGACATTGAGAAAATCTCAAAAATATCATACCTACTTTGTTGTGACAGAGTATCCAATGTGATATTTTTTTTATATAGAATAACTTAGTTGACATTTAGAATTTCTGTCCTATCGTTAACGCTTTCTTTCAGTAAATAATTCTCACAATTCGAGAGGTTATGTCATCATTTTTCTATGTACATGTGTAGTGTGTGTTCGACCATAAACTGGTTTGATCTTCTACTGTTTATATTGCGTATTTAATTCAAACTGTCAGTCACGCAAATATTGTTTTATTTTGCAAAATTTTAATGCTATCGATATCATATCTATAGCCAGGAACGTTAATTAAGGTCCACTAGACCATGACGACAACTTACGCTCTTCCGTTCACCAAGGGATTGTATGGGCTCTTGATTATAGAGACAACGATAGAACATCAACAGCACTGATTACTGATCTAAAATGTATCGGACTATTTTATCTTTTTCAAATTTTAATCTGCCGAGATGACGTTCGTTGGACATAGACGTAACCATGGTTACAGGCAGATAACATTCATGATAATATTAAGCGCAATATAAGTCATCATTCTCATCAGGAATCAGTGTTTATTATTTTATATTATATTATATTATATTATATTATATTATATTATACTATATTGTGTTGTGTTGTGTTGTGTTGTGTTGTGTTATGTTACGCTACGTTACGTTACATTATATTATACTATATCATATTATATTATATTATATTATATTATATATTATCATATATCATACCATATCACCACCACCCGCACCCAACCCCCCACTCCCAATCCCCCACCCCAACCCCGAGATGGATAATAGTGAAATAATCCCTTACTTTGTAATTTCATGATTTCAAGGTAAATGAAATATTTACGTATACGACAACTTTACACAATTAAAGCTATCAGTTGTCTCTTCTCTCACTGGCTATTTTCGTCTTACAATTTCATGAATGTAGTTCACAGACACGGGTGCAATCACAGTTAATTGTGTGCTTGTAAGTATCAAAGTAAATTATGCAAATGTAATTGTCATGAACATTTGAATCGTTGAATATACTAGTGGGGGGATTTACTTAGCTTTTTTTTAAAAATACTGGCTTCAAAACCTGAGATGTATACTTAAAGAAGAAAAAATATTCCCAGCAACCATAGAAATCTCAAACATCTAGTTGTAAACGGTATTTCTATAAATGATAATGAATATTTCGCTTTAATGTCAATAACATGTAAATGAGTCTGCGCAGATCTGATTTGTTTATGTAACAATCAAACTCGGAGTTCAAGTTGGCATACTGCCAAATATATCACCGTGCATATTGAAATAACAAAGGTTTCAACGTGATAGTACACAGTGGCGGAAGTTATTACAGGGAGCTGTTGTTACATGTACTAGTATTATTTATGCGTTTCGTTCGCAACTGACACCAAGTTACAGATACTGGTGTTTTCATATTACCCATAAATACTGACCGTGTCCTAGTATTTTGGCTGCGGTCGGAATTTACTTACCGGGGAAGGGAGGTGCTGTGAATTTGTAGGAAATGAAGGACTATGTTAACAATTAGATTCTTTAGGTAGGCCATGTGAATTGTCAAAAAACGTTCGTAATTGCATGTGAATATACGCGTTTCACATGGTCTTCAAACAAAAGCAAACAAACGAACAAACACACACACACACACACACACACATACACACATACATACATACATACATACATACATACATACATACATACATACATACATACATATAAACAAACAAACAAACAAACAAACAAACAAACAAACAAACAAACAAAAATCAAAAGTTAGGAGTTCGAGAGTTTGGTACTTAAACAGGGCGGGAGGATTTGTGTGCAGGTGGGAGGAGGGGTAGGAAATATTGTATTCCTGATACTTTCTCCACGGGGTCCCCCTGTTGTATATTCTGACCACCGCCTTATTTCACACTTCTCCATTATGGCGACATCGCGACACCCCACGTACAGAAATCCCACCATATAGTAGGAAGTGAGTGAGTGAAATCAAAATTTCAGTATCCCCAAGAACTGGATTAATTGAATGATTGTTTGTTTACTAGATAATATCGGTAAACAAACAAGAAATCAATAGCCATAAATATGTCAAGGTGTCCCCGAAGATAAATGTTAAATTGAAAGTTGATTTTATTAACTGTTCATTTTATTGGAAACATCGATAACGGTTTTGTATTCATGTAAAGAGAATGATTTAGAGGATAATTTAGGAGGTTTTTGTGGTGGTGGTCACTGGTGGTGGTGACGGTAACGATCACGATGCACGGTCGTGGTGGTGGTGGTGGTGGTGACGGTAACGATGATGATGACAGTGGTAGTGGTGGTGGTGGTGGTGACGGTAACGATGACGGTGGTGGTGGTGACGGTAACGATGACGGTGGTGGTGGTCACTGGTGGTGGTGACGGTAACGATGACGGTGGTGGTGGTCACTGGTGGTGGTGACGGTAACGATGACAATGACGGTGGGGGTGGTGGGGGGGTGGTGGCGGCGGCGATGATGATGATGAAATGGTGGTGGTGATGATGATGATGATGTCAGTTTTAATACACCCGTCTGTAATTGGATGTTTTAGATAGAACTCAAACCTGTACCAAATATAATAAGTCCCATAGTATGAAGCCACTACATACCGTTTACGAAAATTGATTTTGGGCAGCAGGTGTAACCATATTATAACAGTACATATATTATGTCCAAGGCAAAGCTATTCCGTATCTGTTATAATTCTTTAACAGCGACATATTACTACAAATTTTGCATATTTTGACCTCAAATGATAAACTTCCTAGATTGGAAAATGTCTTGTTGATGTATTAGTCCTCCAGCAGTTGGCTAAAGGATGGTCTCGTTGCCAGACTCGTGACTATCATCCCTACAGCTTTGTAAGGCGCACAAAGTGCGTCCTGAGCGGTGAAGCCGCGAGAAGTGAGAGACTTTAGTGGGTGGACAAGTCTGGACAAGTACCTCTCTTCTTGCGGCTAAGCCGCTCGGCATAAATAAAAATATTAAGGACGATAGTCACGAGTCTGGCAGCGAGACTACCTAAAGGATTGCATTGTATTCACTTTATTCTGTATGTCATTGTTATTTTTGTACGCTTTACCATGGCATGTTGTTATGCAATAAAGATCGATTGATTGATTGATTGATTGATTGATTGATTGATTGATTGATTGATTGATTGATTGATTGATTGATTGTGTTTTGGATTGTGATGGAAGAAAAAATCCTTTTCTACAATGGCATATAGCCTTGTCTGAAATGTGGTACATGTAAATATTTGTTTCTTGTCCCTGTATCTTACATGAATTCTTTAATATTACTTATTAGTTTAAACATAACTATACATATACATGTATTACCTAGCTACCACACTACTTACAGAACATGTCATGTAAATGCTTGGCTGTTTCACAATCAATGCTTCACTTATATTGCACTTTGGGGCAAAAGTGAACTTGAAGGTTTCGTAATGGTTAATGCACTTTCTATTTTGGACACTAAATGTTATTGACACTACAAATCACCCGGGCCACATCTCATCAGATTCCAGTTTCTATTATACACTAGGTATGACCACCTAATGTTCTCTAACACACCGGTGACTTTACTATACATGCAATATTAATGCCCCAATACCAATGTTACGGGCCCATTTTTATGTGACATGGGAAACTCATTTAAAACTTACATTTGCTTTAGCTTTTCGAAGCTTGGAAATATTACCTCAAAGGCTATGAATAACCTAAACATTGCCAAGGACTCCCTTACCCCCAGAGGTCACTCATGCATTCAACCAACAATCAGATGCACCAACAATCTTTTTATTGTCATAATGGTATTAAACTTTTGTTAAATATTTTCACCCTATTCCAATTTGAGATGATATTGTCTTTTAAAGATGTGAAATGTTTGCCAAGATAGTCTAAATTGCCTTAAACTCCAAATCTCCCCTACCAATGATACTACCATTAGATGTGCCGACCTTTACTACATGTGTAACAAATAGTGGGGTGTAACCTCTAATGTTAAGGTAACTCTCTCTCTCTCTCTCTCTCTCTCTCTCTCTCTCTCTCTCTCTCTCTCTCTCTCTCTCTCTCTCTCTCTCTCTCTCTCTCTCTCTCTCCACTCCGTACACGGGATCGACTTGGACTTTTAGGGAATTAGCTCAAACTACAAACAATGTTCATGGTTAACCTGGATCATTTAGAAGTGGCCACGGGGCAGATGGAAGCTCCTAGTCTAGGCCTAGCTGTTGCCTCCAGCTCTCACTTCCAAAGAATGAATCCGAACTTTATTATTCCATTAAATTCTTATAAACATAAAATATACAATACTCAAATGATTGGGTGATAAAATAATCAGCACCATAAATGACTAAAACGGAAGTGTTGCCGTCGCCTTAAGTCAATGCAAATGATATTGACAAATATGAAAACTAGCTAAACAATGTGATCACGTCATTGTTCTTCCAACTGTCTGTAATTAGTCATTATGTGACATCAACTCATCATCCTTTAATAACTTAATGTTGTCATCTCAGAAGAATACTATTCGCGAAATGCAAACATTTGTTCTAAGTATTAATTCATGACAGCTGAGAGTTCACGGTGACCTCGCAAAACATCAAAACTTTGCGAATATTAAAAAGTTGTATTCTCTCATCCGTAACACTTGTATATGATGATGTCATTTAAGCTTTTAAGAACATATTTCAACCCTATGTAAGTTATAAAGAATAGTTTCTGATACTTGATGGTGCTGTCTTGTAAGGCATGGATTAAGTTATTGCTTGAAAGGGTCTGAATAGCCTAAATATTGGCTTTAAGAGTAAAACTCCTCCAGGGCTTCTAGAGGGAGACCCCCTCGGACCCCTACATGATGTAGACATATCCCAGTCTCAAGCTCTTCCCCTCTTACTGTCAAGATGCTATCAAAGTATATTTCAAAAACATTTCAACTCTATGTAGTTGCTTTTTACATGTTGGTGCTGTCTTGTAAAGCTTGGAAATTATTGTCTGAAAGGGTCCGAATAGTCTCAAAATTGACTTTTCAGAGTAAAAAACCTCTAGGGCTTCTAGGAGGAGACCCCCTAGGACCCCATAAGAGATGTACATATTCCTTTCTCAAGCTTCCCCCCTACCTAAAATTCACTGTCAAGATGCTATTAAACTACTCCTTTTGGAATATATTTACCCTGTGTAGTTAATCGTTATAATTACGATAGTGCTAACCCGGGATCTTATATAGTAGATGCAATACAGTGAAGCAGTCACAAAATACATGTCATGTGAATATTATATATCATATTATATGGGGGGGGGGGGGGTCATCATGTTTTAGAATTAAGTGATGGGGGGGGGGGTCAGCCTGTTTTTGGTTTTACAGATGGGGGGGGGGGGTCGGCCCGGTTTAAGAATCCACTCCCACCCCCCTTCGGCTGGAGAAACTGACCGGTCCCAAATCAGACTGGGTCACGCAACTGCGAATAGAGCGCAGCCAGCGGTAGGGATGGGAAAGGGACCCAGACGCAGTGAAATTTGAATACACAAATCAGACACGTGACTATAGACTCTCAACAGTCGTCTTGATTTTTTTTGTAATGTATCTTTAATACTACTTTTGTTGATGAAATGGAATTAAACATGGTGTGTGTGTGTGTGTGTGTGTGTGTGTGTGTGTGTGTGTGTGTGTGTGTGTTGGATTATATATTATATGTGCTCAACTCAGTGAGTAGCACACGACAGGTATAAAATGTGCACTGTAAATTCTGATTATATTATAGCCCATATTATAGGTTATGTTTGTGCACACAATTAGCAATAGCATTTTAGAATGATTTACAGGAATTAATATGACAAAATATCAGACTAACTTAACTACTATAGCAAGTTTTCGTCCCCTTGTCAAATGAACGTTATTTGTTGGAAATAACATTTCACCTGTCATCCAAAAATATTTAGTCAACGAATCGGAAGACTAAATTGTCCGAGAACAAGAACACTTCTAATGGTATTTTCGTAAATATTATCGTGATATTACATGGTATTTTAGTTGTCTGTCTGTCTATCCGTTTTTCACCACGTCCGTCCGTCCGTCCGTCTGTCTAGATATTTGTCTGTCTGTCTGTCTGTCTGTCTGTCTGTCTGTCTGTCTGTCTGCCTGCCTGCCTGCCTGCCTGCCTGTCTGTCTGTCTGTGCGTGTGTATGTATGTATGTATGTATGTATGTATGTATGTATGTATGTATGTATGTATGTATGTATGTGTGTGTGTGTATGTATGTGTGTGTGTATGTATGTATGTATGTATGTATGTATGTATGTATGTATGTATGTATGTATGTATGTATGTATGCATGTGTGTGTGTGTATGTATGTGTGTATGTATGTATGTATGTATGTATGTATGTATGTATGTATGTATGTATGTATGCATGTGTGTGTGTGTGTATGTATGTGTATGTATGTATGTATGTGTGTGTGTGTGTGTGTATGTATGTATGTATGTATGTGTGTGTGTGTGTGTATGTATGTGTGTATGTGCAAGAAGTGTAATTGATGTTCACATTGAAGTGAATCAGTACATATAAATGTGTTATATTTTGTTTTGTTATGTTATGTTATATCTCATTATTAATATAAAATACGTTAAAATATTGAAACATTCTACATTATAAACCTTATTGAACGTAGCCAATCTTGGTCTGGCTTCACAATTATAGATTGCTGAGACTGGGTCCCGATCCAATCATCTCGTCGCTAGAGGGCTGGTGTCGGGATGTAAACCTGACGGTTTGTCCTAGAGCTTAGGCCTAAGGCCAGAAAAAAATATTTAAAAAACTGTTCAACGGGCAACCTAGCCCATCACATTGGATAGTTAGGTCGATTTTTTGTTACATTGTTGGACAAGGATGTAAAACAAGCCATATGTAATGATGGCAAAACATTTCAAGTTGAATTTACATCATATAGTTACTCAGCCATTTTGATTTTATCTTTTGCAATTTGTCTGTAATCTTTGTATAGCAATTGATTTCCATCAGCTCTAGTTAGGAAATGTCCATAATTTACGGTTAAACAAATTTTGTAGCTTCTCTCTCCTCTCCTCTCAACAAATGTTAAAACCAGTCAAATGAAACTCCGGAATTATTTTAGCCACCCTTCTGTCACCCACACTACACAATTCTGGACTATGGTATTAAAATACCAGAATTGAGAGACACATACTACTGTATGCAGTACATATTATCTGTCTATTTTGTTGTGGCAAAGCGGAAAGATATTTTGCGGTTGTGCACTTGGTAAATGACCTCTCCTGAAATTCAATTTCAAGGTTCCAAAAATAAAGAGCAAAGCATTTCAAGGGATTTTGATGTTGATGATCCAATGACTAATTCCTTTTGTGTACGTTGGATATCCAAGAGCTTAGTTTAATCTAATCTCGATTCACTTTTGTATGCATAATCAGAACAAAGTAAAACATGTATAAGATGTTAATTTGGAATTGTCTCAAATGTATACGGTCACTTATTATTCAGAAAATATAAATAAATCCCCTTAAATAATTTTGAAACAAAGTGTTCATAGTAGTCCACTGACATGTGAAGCCCGCATGAGGATATATTGTCCATCAGGGAAAAAAGATGAAATGCCAAAAATATGGGTAGGTCGGGCCCGTTGAACAGCTTTTTCCTTTTTCTGGCCTAAAGACTAAAATTGTTTGGTTCCGGTTACCCTACCCCACCTATTTTTTCACTGACTCTAAACTTCTTTTACATATTCGAGAATGAAATAATAAAATCGCAAAAATATCAATTGTGAAGTCTCGTCAGAAACGGTGGATGCGGAAACTGACATCAACTTAAAAAGACAATATAAAACTGTTCTTCCAATCTGCAATGGCTGAACATCACATGGAAAGAAATCAATAACACAGAGACCATTTGGAAAACAACAGAAAACGTAACTACCTGAACTAGACATTCACACATAAAAAATGCATATATTAAAATAAAATAAAAAATCTACCTACCCCACCTATTCTAAAATTGAGCGTAATCGGAACCATGCAATTTATTAGGCCTTACCTTACGTATACACTTATGTGCAGACAATTACTAAGATTACCACAAGGCACCAAAGACTGCAAATGTGTAACGACAACAAATCTAGACTCTCTCACAGTCCTCGGAACTTCGCATAAATAGCTAAAACTTGGGTTGTTTTGTATGTACCGGTATCTACTGCATAATTGTACTTGTATACTCGTATCTCAGTATCCCTGTACTGTGCGCCCTCACCGATTACATAGGGCTAACCTTTTGTTTATGTGTAAGGCGAAGCTTTGCCTAACACATCAACAAAAGGTTAGCCCTATGTGATCTATGAGGGCGCACAGTACAGGGATACGGGGATACTAGTATACGAGTACAATTATGCAGTAGATACATACAAAACAACCCAAGTTTTAGCTATTTATGCGAAGCTTCCAGGACTGTGAGAGAGTCTACAACAAATCATGCATGGTGTAAATTCGCGAACAATCGCTCCATGTAGTGGAACCTGGCTGCTACAGGCTAAAGGTCAAATAGTTTCGGAATGAGTAATGGAGATAAGTGAAGTAGATTGCCTAAACGCCTCTAGACGATAGATGTGTGCTAATCGACAAGGACACTGTTATGGGAAGCCGTTCAGGCCAAAAGTATTTTTTTATTTTTGCTATAGTATTTTATATTTTTCGTACTTACAAACTAATTTTAACAGTTTATGTACTTTTATTCCATGTTCACATTATTTTAATTGAAATAAGTTTGCATTTATTTGAGAATATTGTTTTATTTTTCGTCAAACCAGAATTATTTTAAGGATTATATATAATTGAAAGTCAAAATATATTTTTTGTTAAAGTTTTTTATTTTATTTTTTAATTTAAAAAAAAAAAATTTCAACTTTTTTTTTTTTTCTTCCCAACTTTTTTTTTTTGGCCGAGTCTGATGACCAGCGCCTGTCACGAGTACGTCGTGCTCGTGACATCCATTAGGACGTGTTTCGGCGTCAAATACACCTTCTCATTACCTTCGAAATTGGTCGCTCAAACATTATATTAGATCTCAAAACTGTTAATTTACGTGTGATAGTATCTGTTTTTTCCAACAACCGCGACTTCAGCATACATACATGTGTACACCGTCACGTTAAGGTTATGACCGCATGTATGATGTATTACATGATGTAGTACGTAGGACACGATCCATGTGCAAAGGGTAATGGTAGTTAATCTAAAACTTACAACTAAAGTTTGTTGCATCAATAACAATTACATTCATATTGTGAAACTGACCAGAATTGAAATAAGATGGTACACTATAATGTGAGCGTGAGCAAAACAGCTTTAGGAACAAAAATGCGAGGAAAACGAACGCGTATTTCCAATGGGTCAGTCAGGTACTACTTCTTGTACGAGTGCACATGTTGACGTCGACCTGCTGTATTACATATCAACCTAAACCAGCTTTTATCGCCTTGTTATCATCATCATCATCATCATCATCATCGTCGTCGTCGTCGTCGTCGTCGTCGTCGTCGTCGCCGCCGCCGCCGCCGCCGTTGTTGTTGTTGTTGTTGTTGTTGTTGTTGTTGTTGTTGTAAAGATTCAGTTTACTTCATCGTACATTGTAGTATACATTCTCTTGGTGTTCTGAGTACACATGCATATATCATGAAAAGTTGAGAACAACACGTCTACATATGTAATACAGTAGGTCGACGTCAACATATGCGCTCGTACTAGAAGTACCTGACTGACCGTTTGGAAATACCTTTACCCGTTGCACATGGATCGTACGCGGCTGAAGTCGCGGTTGTTGGAAAAAATAGATACTATCACACGTAAATTAACAGTTTTGAGATCTGATATAATGTTTGAGCGATCAATTTCGAAGGTAATAAGAACGTGTATTTGACGCCAAAAGACGAGTGTGAAGCTATCATCATATTCATATTCATCTTCACTTTCAAAAGTTGACCTCCACGCTCAATGTGAATATATGACGATAGCTTCACACGTTCATCATCAGTAAGATTCGAAGTCTTCCGAATGGGTACGAACACGCGTTCGGCAAATCACATATCCTTAATTGACATGTTGAAATCATGTGATTGTAATTACTTTCCCCTGATTTGCGTGGATTTTCATGCTCTATTTTTATTTTTGCCAGAGTATCAAAGTATTGTTGTCAGATAAAAAACTAATTTGGATGTTTAGTATGCCTTTCCCATATCTTTGAAAATTAAATATCAGTATATCATATGGGTGTACAAAACACCTATATTAGTAATGTAATAAAATACGGCCTGGATGGGTGTGTTTTGAATCTGTGACATCAAGTGACAAGGTGATATCACTTGGCCACTTAGTGTCATGGATTGTTTTGATTTCCCGCAGTGCCACTATCTTTGAAACCCTACTTAACACTTACACTGGTGAAATTTACACAAATTGTCATAATAGTGTTGTCAAGACCACAATTATCACAATGTATATAGTTCCCTTGATAGGGGAGGGGCAACACAATTGATTGTAAACAAAATATGGTCCATGACAACAATAGTTCATGGTGCAAATTGGATACTCTGGCAAAAATAAAAAGAGAGCATGCAAATCCACGCAAGTCAAATGAAAATTAATTACAATCACATGATTTCAACCTGTCAATGAAGGATATGTGATTTGCAGAATGCATGTTCGTACCCATTTGGGAGACTTCGAATCTGATGATGAACGTGTGAAGCTATCATCATATTCACATTGAGCGTAGAGGTCAACTTTTGAACGTGAAGATGAATATGAATATGATGGTAGCTTCACATTCGTCGCCGGAACACGTCGTAATGGATGTCAAAGGTCACGCCTCGTACTCGTGACAGGCGCCGGGTACGAGCACGACGTGCTCTGCATCGGCGCCTGTCAGCAGACTCGGCCAAAAAAAAAAAGTTGGGAAGAAAAAAAAAAAAAAAGTTGTAATTTTTTTTTTCAAATTTAAAAAATAAAAAAAAAATCTTTTAACAAAAAATATATTTTGACTTTCAATTATATATAATCCTTAAAATAATTCTGGTTTGACGAAAAATAGAACAATATTCTCAAATAAATGCAAACTTATTTCAAATAAAATAATGTGAACATGGAATAAAAGTACATAAACGGTTAAAATTAGTTTGTAAGTACGAAAAATATAAAACACTACAGCTAAAATAAAAAAATATTTTTGGCCTGAACGGCTTCCCATACACTGTTACGTTACTCTACCAACTGTAACTATTATGACGGAGTATATATTTTCACTTTTTCTTGAACTCAAAACTTTAAATAAATCTTGTTCTGATTAAATCATGTTCTGACTATTACGGGAAATATAACGATCTGAGATTCTAACAAAAATGTCAAATATGAGAATAGACGCAATAACTGTTATCTGTGTTTACAGTTACACAAGACAGTTTACATCCATTTGTTTACGTATCTGAGAATAACTCAATCTTATAATATGAAAACATGTCCTGGTATATCACTAGTGATAACATATATCTCCAGACAGAATGTACCTGACTTGTAACACTAGACTGGCAGAATAATAACATTACAAATAGTAACATGACACAAACAGCTGTCAGTATTGTGATAAAATCGTGGCAATTTTAAATATGAGATTATATAATTTCCAATGAATGAGTGCTTAGTAACGTTTCATTTTTTGTATTTATTTAAATCAGAATTACAAGTTAGCAGCTGATCTTCGGGTTTGGATAAATCGGGAATTACACATAACTCACACGGAGATCAATATTTCGGTTTGCCAGAATCACATTAACCAAGAGACCATAGTGTTCAATAGCGTGACCCTATTGTTTAATGTTTATCTTTGCTTTTTCATGACAACTACATGAGTCGCTCGGTCGATTTTTAAAAAGTTGTAAAAAAAATCAAAAAAAAAATCATCTTCTTAATGTTTCTCTGCCTCTCCTTTTCCTCCTCTCTATCTTCTTTTTATTGGATTCCTGGTAACAAGCCCTTTCCCAGCTTCTCTACACAATTGGCATGCTATGTTCTCAGCCCCCACCCCATACTTGAATAACTTCCGTCATGAAAGAAATGTTCTGTTCATGAACGAGTGTCGTCATCACCGCCATGACTGTAGATGAAAGCGACAGTCCAGACACTTGCTTATTCTTTGCTCTTCCGCAAAATATTAAGGGCTGGCGAAAATAAAAGTTTGTTTTGTTTTGTTTTTATGTCGGAGCTGAAAGTTGGGTCGGTCAGGTAGTGAGAAACGGGTCACCATTACAGTTAGTGCAAGAGTCTATACTAGAGTCAGCACAAGACTAGACTCTTGAGCAGAATTTCATGCACAACTCTCCTCCTCTCCGGTCCTGGTCTATTCTTTTTCTTTTATATATAAACCATTTCACAAGGCTTCAGTATGTAACACTGCTCGACCATCAGCCAAGATAAACCAAACAGTCTTTAGCTATTTAACCCAAAACTTCGAATTACGACATTATATTAATCGTAACACTTCAACCGCCTTCCCAAAACGTGCGTCCCCGACTATGCCGTTTTTAGAAGAACCATAACTTTTGGCAAAGCGTTGTTTTTTGCTAACAAATTTATTTCCAACAGTTTATACCTATACTACCCAAAGCATAATATATATTGAATGAAAAAATGGAAGTATTGCAAAAAAAAAGTGGATATAGTCAAAATTAATGAGAATGAGACGTCAACAGAAAGAAAACATGTTGTTTGACATCCCATAATTTTTCCCAAGGGTACTGCCATATGCCGTACTTGAAGTCTGCCTCTTGTATACAAGTCATAGAGATATTCAAATATTTAACTGATCCTTGCCCTTTCAAGTCAGCTGCCCTCTAGCATATATTTCATTAATAACAGTGAGGGGGTCAATCGTGTGTCACGCACAGTGCTATTAAGGAAGAAATGCAGGTTCGTTGGCCCACTTTTCCTTCATAATATTTCACAATAAAGACAAGATAAATACACTGTGTTTCATGTATTATGTTGAGTCTATATTTGAAGTTGTGGTTTCTGTAGTGATTTTTTTACATTTTCAAGCATATTACTGATTTTTACCCAGAAGCTGCGTTTTTTTTGTCGATTTTCACCTAAAATTATTTAACTTTAACAAACAGTCAAATAGAGTCATTTTTTCAACTGTAAATGAAACTTGAGTACATAAACTAAAAAACTTCGCTGGGTTTGCTTAGTTTTTCTCTCAATGTCTTGTAATAATCATCGAAAGTTGTATTTTTGTATTTTTTGCATTAATTAACGTTGTTCACACTTGTCGACGCGGTATCTCTCCGTTCCCTCAAAATTTTCACTATCCGGAGGAACCTTTTTTTCGGTATAGTGTCTACGAGTATCGTCTACAAATTTGAGACACCTGGGACGGTCCGACGCCAAGCTTTGAACTTCAAAACATGTACTAAATAAAGAGCTGGGAAAATGGCAAATTTGCATAATTAGACCATTTCTGCTCTACAAAACCTCTCAAATTCGACAGACACTTCAACAGCTGTTTCCTGAAAACTTACGCCATTACGTAATTCAACTTAGTATTATTACATTAATATCGCCCAATTCAGAGATTGTTTTACTGGGAGCAAAGAATATTGTCTGTGTACTTGTCTGGTGCTTCTAGATAAACATAATGATTTAGAAAAACCTATTTTGTTTTCAAACTGCCAATCTACATGGCAGTATCTGGGTTGCAGCCTGACTTACTGCAGCTATGGCTCCCGTTGGTCTGAAGGATTTCGCTGTGTACTGAGTAACGTTTAGCCCTGCTAAGCGAATTGCTTCATTTAGTGTACCAACGGTGGAGTCGGAAATTGCCCTGTAAGGCGTCTTCAAAGTGATGAACACCGGTTTCGTATCTGTAGGACGGAATGTTTCAGTCCTCCTTATGTATTCTGTTAGGCACGTTATTGGGTCAACGATTTTATTTGAATTTGGTGGTACACGTACCTCGACGCCTGTTCTATTTGTGTTATAATTTTCAATCCCAAAGAACCACATTGTCACTGAACCATAATCATTAAATTCTATATCAGTAGAGAATATAAGTCGTTTTGTCATCTTTGAAACTGGGTCATAGTAATAGGTGCCCTTTGGTGCTAGGTCTGATGGGCGCGCGTAACATGAAGGATAATGCCAGCAAAGTTAACACTTTGAGTCTGAACAATTTCAAGTTAAGGGAGCCTTCAGTATTTACAAGGGGCAGGGCCGGAGGGATCGGGGGTGGGGGTGGGGGGAGGGTCACATTTTACAAACCTGTTCTTGGGAGAGGGTCATATTTTGCATTAACAATATTTGGAGGAGGGTCACATTTTACAATCAAATTGAAGATTCAATTATTGTCAATTTGTTTTGTGTGTCTTGAAATGTAAAAGTGTGATGAGCACTCAACATTTATTTTTACGAGTACATGCCAAAATACAAAAAAATAAAAAATACACATATTGTAAGAAAATTGTTTAATAAAACGATGCATTTTGTTGCGTGTACCATCTTACCTTATCACACACACTGTCCGTGAATGTTGTTGTTAAAATATGATGGTGATGGCAGCACTGATGATGATGATGATGATGATGATGATGATGATGATGATGATTTAGTTTGAATGTCAGAGAACATGGAAGTGATACATATACTGACTCAAGTTGTAACAGTTGGTCAGATTAGAGTGACACTGATACTGAAGGTGAAGGTGATGATGATGACAATGATATCAGGGAACTTTAAATTTACAAGTGACCAGATCAGGCAGAGTATGCACAACGTGGAAAGCACGTTTTACATACATGTGTACCAACTAGATTGTGTATGATTATAACAGAAAGATCACTAGCCAGTTTTTTACTGTTTTGTCACTTTATATGTACAAATATTGCTTTCTAATACAGAGTCAAAATCATTTAATTTGTATGTATACATATAATGGGAATATTGATTAACGATTGTCATGGGGAGGGTCATGTTTTACAAAATGGGAGAAAGGGGAGGGTCACTTTTTACAAATAGAGAATGGGGGGGGTCATGTTTTTCTCAACAGACCATGTGTGATTTCCTCCGGTCGCCCCCCCCCCACCCTTGTAAATACTGAAGACTCCCTAAGTGTCAAATGAGGTAAACAGTTCTACAAACGGCTGGACAGACATGGTTTTTGTACGTTTTGATGGGCATACTGTGCCCGACTTCACCAATGCGGTAGATAATCGTTGAACATCTTTGTTTTCCATAGATGGGTTGAGGCCCATCCCTTCATACAAACAGGATTATAGCAGCCGATGTAGATTTAAGAATTGAGGCAGGTCGCTGGGACGAACCTGCAGTATAACACTGATAATCAGCAATCATTCCAGTCTAGTGGTGGAAACGTTGTTGTTTTTGAATTTCCGCATATGTCAATCATACATAGACATAGTAGATGTAGCCCAACTCATAGTAGTTTGTGTAGTTGCACGTTGGGACTGCAGCCTGACTGCATTAGGCGGGTTTCCCAGATACTCGCCAGGCGTAGAGGACCCATTTCTTGTTTTTTTAGTGGTTCCACTGGATGATTTCCAACTTCTATGATATCTTTATCTTTGGAAGACGGCATCTGTTGTAGTTTGCTGAACCACACATGGTACCAAGGTTGCGCCGGCCACCATGGAGCAATTATTGTCGCATCTGCATTCTGTAATATTAGTTTGTAGAAGGCAGAAACGTGCATTTACAAAATTCCAGTCTGTCTGCGCTAATGCGTCGACACCTGCGGTCATCGGATCCCACAGCCAGCTGTTGTACACTGGTATGGACCGTATCTGATGAGCGGTCATTGATGCGAATCGGTCCACTGTATGAGGTCCCCATACATAGTCTAGGAAGCGAAATACTCTGGGATGCAGCTAATTCCATTAGTACATAGATTGGTTTCTGGACAAATTGTTCTGCCAGAGTGCTTGATTTACCGGCCAAATATTTGGCTTTCAGGGTTATATTCGACTGATAAGCTTCGTTCCATATTGCTGTGAGTTATATCGTGACGTAGTTTTTGTATTCTCTGTTTTGGTATACTAATATGTACCTGGCTAGTTTGCCAGTCAGTGTTTATCAAGTACCCAATAAATAGTTTCTGATGGGAAGGTTCAAGTGACGATTTTCCCAATTTACTTTCCATCCAAGTTTTTCTAATGTACTCAAAAGTACTGTTGTGGTTATATACATCATTGTCATTTGTCATAAGCAAGAAATCGTCAACATAGAGTACAATTTTCAAATCCAGAGAGCGTAAATATTCAACAACAGGTCGTGAAACTTTAGCAAACTAATATGGACTCACATTGAGGCCAAAATGCAATATATTCCAGCAGTAATATCTACCTTTGTATGCAAAACCCAAGTAAGTTTGGCATTGAGGCTGTACATGATGGAAACCATGTTTTATATCAGGAGTTATTAAATTGTCTTTTGGTTTTACCAAGTCTATAACTGTCAATACCCTTGTTTTTAAAGGATTGGCTTTCACAGTGTTCATTGACTCGTCTTAGATCGATCACTAGTCTGTAGTCTCCCTGTTTCTTTGGTACACATGTTATGTGAAGAAGTAGGGATGATATCTCTGAAGTCAGAAATTGGTGTTCTTTTAATTCAAAAGTAGGAATATTCTCAGAAAATGGTAAATTGACACCATAAGTTAACCATAATAATAATACATGTTCAGAAGTGTTAATCTCTTTCCAATCACTTGTTCAGACAGAGGGTTTCTTGATACCTTAGAAAGACACACCATTTCTACATTAATCTTGGTTACTTGACGTTTCTCCCACGTTGTTGCTGTTGTATTGTTGATAACGCCATGGTACCAAGGAGCTACCTTGCACTCTTCTGTAATTAACGTACCTGTCAATCCAGATCTTCTTTACGTGTGCAAATCCTTGTACATGAATATTCAGGAATGAAACCATATAAAACACACATCGCGTTAGAGTTCATGTCATTTTTTTCCTTTCAAATTTATTGGTGGAAAAAATAATTTTTTTTCAAAACATCTTTTAACCAAATGATCGAACATACCATGTAGCTTCATAATAAGTAAAAAAAGGACTAAAGTCGCCAACGAACCTGCATCTCATCCTTAATAGCATGAAGAAGACCTGCTGAGAAGGCCTGCTAAGGTGACGTCATCATGTGTTCATTTGTCTTCGTCAGTGGCGCCAACCGGAGCATAGTTTATACTTCACGGGCGATATGATACACCCATTATCTAACGATACACGAATGGCAAATTATACTAAATTAGTTTTATTTTTAACAAAATAATGGAATTAATCTCATCAACTTGAGTATGTAACAGATACAATCTGACCAATATGCGTCGAGCGGTAGCGAGGCGCATATTGGTCGGATTGTATCTGTCTTGTACATAGGCGAATTTCCTTTGTTGTGTATTGAGTTTGCAATATACTCCGGAGATAACTCCCACCGCAACAATAATAATAACAGTGTCTGCGCCATCGTGCATGTCTGCATATCTTCCGGGCTATTTATACACTCTAGCTAATACACATACACCAACGAAATTAGACACTCACTTCACACTACAAGTTCTCAAATACAGTGTCTGCTGTACTGTGCATGTTCTCTGAGGATATTTTTACATTGGAGTTATATTGACGTTTCTTTGGTTGGGCTTTCGCCTTCATCAATCATTCATTTTGACAGCTCTTTCTGGTTGATAACAAACTTTGTACACCGGCGTGGGCGTTACTTGTCAAGCGACAGTGATTAATCGGGCGATCAGCCAATCAAGTGTCCGCAAACTTCCTGCTTCAAAATCCAGGGAGCTGAGAATATGAGAAATACCATCCGGGTAATGAAAAGTCCATACCCGGAGTATATTAGACAGACGTGGTAATGAAAAGTCAACATCCGGAGTATATTAGACAGACATTGACTGTGTGCGTAATAGACTCCAACAGGAAGATGTTTGTATCGAAGTATCCAGTTTGTTATCAACCAGAAAGAGCTGTCAAAATGAATGATTGATGATGGCGAAAGCCCAACCAAATAAACGTCAATAGCTTGGTTAGTGTGTGTGAACCTTTCAGTAGCTAAGCATGTCTTGTCGAAAGCGACGTTTCGCTCAGTTTACATTTAAGAACATGGAGAGTACAGAGAGTATCCAACTTCATTGATGTATGTCTTCTAACTCCAATGTAAAAATATCCTCTGAGAAAATGCACAGTACAGCAGACACTGTATTTGAGAACTTGAAGTGTGAAGTGAGTGTCGAATTTTGTTAGGGGGTGTATGTGTATTAGCTAGAGTGTATCCCGGAAGATATGCAGACATGCACGATGGTGCAGACACTGTTATTATTATTGTTGTGGTGGTGGTAAGATAGCAGTGTATGAGTTATCTCCGGAGTATATTGGAATTCGAACTCAATACACAACAAAGGAAATTAGCCGGTGTACAAAACAGATACAATCCGACCAATATGCGCCTCGCTACCGCTCGACGCAAATCAGAGAGGGGGGGGCACCTTAATTTGGGACTCAAAGAAGGGGGGTCATCATTTTTACGAAGTGAATAAAGGGGAGGGGTCACCTTGTTTTCAACTAAACAAATCATGAGCCACTCTCCTGTACTTAAATGTCCATACATTTAATATCATAACTAGGCCAAAGCCCCTAAGCTCGCACAGCTGGGTAGATTCATTTAATAATAATAATAATAATAATAATAATAATAATAATAATAATAATAATAATAATAATAATAATAATAATAATTTATTCTCAAATTAATGATAATAATACACAGCCGTTTTTATATACATTGTACTGTAGAGAAAAAGACTGAAAAATAGTTGGTCAAGCAACTAATCGAGTTCAGCCTCGTCACAATATTTATATATTTTTCTTTACAAAATCAGTTATTTGACGTGTTCCTATTTTAAACACAGTTCATGAAAAACACACTAAGTAAGAAAAATGAAAACAAAAACACATAGCGAACGAAAGAAACGCATACAAAAGTAAAAATCCAATACACCAACAGAATATATACATATACATAGTGATCAATGTAAAGACAAATTATGAATTTATTAACAAGTAGTCCTTGAAATCGAGTTTAAACCTGTGAGCGGCTGCCTCATGATGATACCATAGATAGTGCTCTCGGCATGGAGATTGCACTTCGTACATAGAATGCGCATGCCTAGTCATTGTACTGCAATACATCCTTGGGTAAAACCACCATAAAACCATCGCATAGTATATAGGACATGTATGCATACTAGTCATTGAGCCGCTATGTTGCCGCTTGTGGGCGCTGTGCGAGTTACTAGTATTAAACAAAACAATGTATGTGCATAAAATAAGCCATAAACAAATAGCTATAAATATACATTCAAATATAACAAAAACTCTGTCTCTTGATACATCCAATACATATGGTATGGCGTCACAACACTGCACCATGGCCACCTTTAAGCAACAGTTATTTGTTAGAAATGACTTCTTGCTATTGCTTGCCATGAGTTGCATTGTGTCATCTTGTGGTAGAAAAACTTGCATGTGTAGCTGTACATGTAACACATAAGAAATGAAATACCTTAAGATTTACTGGCTCTAAAATATGTTCCTCCATTGACCTGAACATGTATTTGTGCACTAACATGTGGCAAACACTGTGACTGAAAGTGCCTGACCCAGCCTGTGTCTAGATATTGGTTATTCAATGTCCATGTATATAGTTAGTCTAGTTTAATAGTCGTCCGGCGGGGACTTATGGATTGCATGGGTTACGTCTGTCCGTCCGTCCGTCCGTCCGTCCGCAGCCGTTTGCGAATTTTCCATGTCCAAAGCCATAACTCAGACATGCTTGAACTGATCTCGTTCAAAGTTGGTATTAGGACAGTGTTCTATGACACACATGTGCATATTCATTGTTGTCGTGATACAATCCGATATGGCTGCCTGGCAGCCATTTTGTTGGCGCAGTTTTCATGTCCAAAGCCATAACTCAGACATGCTTGAACAGAGTAGTGATATCAAAAACAACCATATGAGGCCAAACAACATTAACCAGGTTTGAAAATGACATCATAAACTGCCAGTTCCTTAAAACCCAATCATAGTGGGGACATTTTCAATGACTTGTTCCTATATATTTTTATACATCTAATGTATGATAACTACAATCATCTCCATTAGAAGTCCCAAATTGATTTATGGTTGAGATCAATTGTTCAATGTAGGGTAAAAACTAAAAATTTTTAGTGTGGGGTGGGGGTGAGAGGGGGTCTTTTATAATGAAATCAGTTTTGTACCCCAATACAAACAATTCTAAAAATGTCAGATTGAAAAATGGGAAAAAAATTTGTTATGCATGGCACTAAAATACATTTATTGTGCCAATAAAAGAGCTATTTTTCCTCATTACATACTGGCTTTGTATTCATAGCACTACATAACACTACATACTGATTTGAAATTGATTGTGCTGTGTGCAACAATTGTACCAATTTAGTTAGAAGGGGATGGGGAAGGGGCTCTGAGGCCTTACTAAAAGAATTAGTTTTTTTACCTACTGATCTCACCCCTAATGTGTTGATTTATCATACATGTACAAACTATTGAATTGTTACTTTGCATAGCTATAGTACGAACTACATGTATAAGATTACTTTTCAGTGTTTGTGTTTCTCTTCTTCTCTGATACATGTGACCATCACCAAGTTTAATATATGTTACCAGGCTACATGTGAAACCCCCTTTTGTCTTGCTATTATTTTACATCATAAACTACCAAGAAAGAAATATATTCCAAGGTGAACACAATATTAATCGGATTCTCGGAGAATATATATTATGTGAATGACTGATAAACAAAGTTATAAACACGGATTTGTTTGATGATGATCTAGTAGCCAGGACTTCTATAGTACTGACACGGTGCAAAGTTATGAGGAAAATTCGATTTTACATCTCCCCTGGAATATCTAGTATCCACATTGAGTGACTGTATACTGCGAGAACAATTTTGTCAGCAGATCATAATATTACATTTCCTTGGTATAAGAATTTATTTATTTTCAAGGCTATCATGTTGCCAGCAATATACTGGACAACATAGCCAATAGTAAGTTAATTGAATTAGTAATCTAGTTTAGAAATTGCTGTAGTACAGAAAACATTTTAATAACATTTTTTAATTTTTATTTTGTAACCAATGACATTTATCTCATTTCATTATTCAAAACCTTTAAAACATATTTAGGTTAGCATTAGCAGTGTGGTCAATGAATTGGGGGGGGGGGGGAGTTTTGAGTCAGTACCAATTATGAACAGGACAAACAAGTGTCTTGAGGCGTGCAAACGTGTACATGTATGGAAAGCCACAGTTGCGTTAAGTCTAAAGAAAACAATACATGTGGCTATATAATGTGAACATATCTTAAAATGATGTAAACAATTCATTATATGATGCAAGTACATTATTATATGTGACAGTTATTGACATGGGTTTACAAGTATATTATCTCCATTTATACTATTGTACTTGATAATTAGCTGAATTAATCAATATTAATAGTTCACTCAATCTAAGAGATATCCTAGAACATTTGGTTACTAAAACATGAATATTTTGTATGTCCGTGAACAGACAATCATACTTCTCATAGGGTTCCTATCTAAAGAGCTTTATACATGTGAAACAATGGATTTTGGTTAGCAATTTACCAGATACACTTACAATTACTGAAAATGTAATATGTAAAATCAACTATGCAGTTGTCTTGGTAACAGTAGTTTGTAATAAAAGCAACTCCGCATATGCCTTTGCTGTATTTCTCCAGAAAAACTATATAATTTGCTATTTTCTGAGCGATTTTCATATGTAAAGATCATGTCTGATGTTAGCTACAGAAAAGATTCCGATTGTGGTTTTATAATTGCAAAAAATTAAGATGACCTTGAATTTCGACAATGACCTTGATCTTGGATCAAAAAAATCATGTAATCAGTGAATTGCTTGTCCTCAAAACCCTATATACAAACACTTGCACTATATCAATAGCACTTTCAGATTAGTATATTAACACTTCGGTATAATTGGGGATATTGACATTAGTTGTCTTGGCAACAGTTTTTTTTCTATAAAGCAACTTCACATATACTTATTTTTACGTTTTTCGGAAAGATTGTATGTTTGGCTATTTTCTGAACGAATCACAGCTTTACCAGTCATATCTGATGGAAGTATACAGAAAAGTTCCAATGACGGTTTCGATAAAAGTCCAGCAAATTAAGATGAACTTGAATTTTGACTATGACCCTGAACTTGAATTGAAAAGGGCATTTGATCAGCGAGTTCCCTGTCCCCTCAAATATATGTACACATACTTTAATTATGATTATAGCATTTATGGGGCACGAGATATGGCGTTTTTCATGTTTTAGCATCCTTCAAAATAACGTCAATGTTACCATGGAAACCTTCTCCTGTGCGTTTGCGCAAGAAAATCCAGAGGGGCAACATCAGTTTTATGAAGGCTCAGCAGGTGTTACTCTAACCAAATATACTGGCAAAAATTGTACTTCAAGCCGGGCAATTATTTTACAAAATTTCAGCCTTGGCGCCCTGACTATATGGTACATCGTGAAAGATCGAGTTACATGTGTACACGTCTGGTATAAGATGTCGACGTCGACGTCCAATATGGTTTTTTTCCGCTCTAATATATGACCATAACAATGATAATATAATCATTCATCAGTTCATACATTTATACATGTCAGTTTACATCCTTAACATGCACTCTAGTTTGAAGTGAATGTGAGTATGTTAAACTGTAGACATGCACTCTAGTTTGAAGTGAATGTGAGTATGTTAAACTGTAGACATGCACTCTAGTTTGAAGTGAATGTGAGTATGTTAAACTGTAGACATGCACTCTAGTTTGAAGTGAATGTGAGTATGTCAACTGTAGACATGTACTCTAGTTTGAAGTGAATGTGAGTATGTCAACTGTAGACACGTACTCTAGTTTGAAGTGAATGTGAGTATGTTAAACTGTAGACATGCACTCTAGTTTGAAGTGAATGTGAGTATGTTAAACTGTAGACATGCACTCTAGTTTGAAGTGAATGTGAGTATGTTAAACTGTAGACACGCACTCTAGTTTGAAGAGAATGTGAGTATGTTAAACTGTAGACATGTACTCTAGTTTGAAGTGAATGTGAGTGTCAACTGTAGACATGCACTCTAGTTTGAAGTGAATGTGAGTATGTTAAACTGTAGACATGCACTCTAGTTTGAAGTGAATGTGAGTATGTCAACTGTAGACATGTACTCTAGTTTGAAGTGAATGTGAGTATGTTAAACTGTAGACATGCACTCTAGTTTGAAGTGAATGTGAGTATGTCAACTGTAGACATGTACTCTAGTTTGAAGTGAATGTATGTTAAACTGTAGACATGTACTCTAGTTTGAAGTGAATGTGAGTATGTTAAACTGTAGACATGTACTCTAGTTTGAAGTGAATGTGAGTATGTCAACTGTAGACATGCACTCTAGTTTGAAGTGAATGTGAGTATGTTAAACTGTAGACATGTACTCTCGTTTGAAGTGAATGTGAGTATGTCAACTTTAGACATGTACTCTAGTTTGAAGTGAATGTGAGTATGTTAAACTGTAGACATGCACTCTAGTTTGAAGTGAATGTGAGTATGTTAAACTGTAGACATGCACTCTAGTTTGAAGTGAATGTGAGTATGTTAAACTGTAGACATGCACTCTAGTTTGAAGAGAATGTGAGTATGTTAAACTGTAGACATGTACTCTAGTTTGAAGTGAATGTGAGTATGTCAACTGTAGACATGCACTCTAGTTTGAAGTGAATGTGAGTATGTTAAACTGTAGACATGCACTCTAGTTTGAAGTGAATGTGAGTATGTCAACTGTAGACATGTACTCTAGTTTGAAGTGAATGTGAGTATGTTAAACTGTAGACATGCACTCTAGTTTGAAGTGAATGTGAGTATGTCAACTGTAGACATGTACTCTAGTTTGAAGTGAATGTGAGTATGTTAAACTGTAGACATGTACTCTAGTTTGAAGTGAATGTGAGTATGTTAAACTGTAGACATGTACTCTAGTTTGAAGTGAATGTGAGTATGTCAACTGTAGACATGCACTCTAGTTTGAAGTGAATGTGAGTATGTTAAACTGTAGACATGCACTCTAGTTTGAAGTGAATGTGAGTATGTTAAACTGTAGACACTGTCAATCTCAACCTAATCTCATGGATTACTACTATCTTCTCATTGGAACAAATGGGTCAAACAGGGTTGTTCGTTTGTACAGGACCTACTTTTTCTATATTAGACAACTGTTATTCACACCCATGAATATAATCCTAATCTGACGCCCTATCTCTATTAGAGGGGATAATCTGTACACAATCTATAGGCAAACGTGAAAAGTAACATGTTATGTACTCAGACCACTTCTTTTAGTGGTCTAAGATTTATACAGGCTGTATATAGACTGTCGCTACTTGTCGATTTGGCTTGGAAAGATCATAAAATGCATTCAAGAAACTTCATGAACATTTCGATAATGTTACCTTTTGGTAACTTTGAAAATTACCTGCCCAACCAAAATTTCTATCTACCGTTTTTTTCCTTGTACAGTTGGTTATTATAGCATGTGGCACAGTGCACAGATACAGCCTAATTACCGAAAATCATTTGTTATGCAAATTACTCTTTAAAACAAAGCTACACCAACAAGCTTTATAACACTGTGCTTTGTTATGGTTGATACATGTATAATTAGGAATACTTCGGTGAACTTTGACTTGTGCTTTGCCTCGGTGAAATTGATTCACTCGCAAACCAAAGTGACACGCATATGTCTCACATAGTATGTTATCTTTGTGCCAGGTTTGGTTGTAATCAGTTGGTGCATGGCAGAGATATGAGGGTTAACGCACGCACGCATGCACACGTACATACAGACGGAACCCAACGTAATAACATCCTTCGAGGCGTGCCCGGGCGTTGGAGGCTAAAAACCAAAAAACCAGACCACGAATAATCACAAAGGAGTATATACAGTGTTTGTTACCTATATATGCCCATTTACCTATTATCGTGGTATTCTATACTAGTATAAGAAATTAAAGGTTTACAGACACATTAGTTACAATGCTTTCCAATCTTTTCCGCTTGAAAGCAACCTAACTATCGGAAACTCTATTTTTGGTTCTCCCATGAAATGTGTAATGTTGAGATAACAAACCATTGCCCCAAACACAGATAACAGACATACGTAAGCTTACTTCCTAAAGGTTCACTCATGCAGGCGTATTTTATAGTCTGGTTATCATGTTGAAAGAGTCGAGTGTAACATCCCCCTCTCTCTCTCTCTCTCTCTCTCTCTCTCTCTCTCTCTCTCTCTCTCTCTCTCTCTCTCTCTCTCTCTCTCTCTCTCTCTCTCTCTCTCTCTCTCTCAAATTGAGAAAGTTCGGCATGTTCAAGTTATGTGCAGCGCCCTCAAACAATACATTGGCCTGATTCTTTCCACTCTCGATTTCACCATACAGTACAACGCAACGCATGACAATCTTATTTGTGTGTGTCTGTCGTGCGTACAGTAAGGGGCGTTGTCGTGTGATTTAATAGAAAGTGCCTTGATGAAGCTAAGCCTTTCAGATGTAGTCATCGATCATTTATATAAATCTAATGTGTAGAAGGCACACAAGGCACAACATCGATTCTTGGTAAGTACTGACAGTAGGTAAGTAAGTGTGCACGTGTGTACACTACACGATCACTTGAGTTAAAACCTTACTGTAAACTTCTCTAATTATACTAATAGTAATACTCGTTGTATCGCCGTTCAATTGCGATATTAGTTTTGTTACGTACGTAATGACAAAATAATATTTACTGAACGATTCGCCCCCGTCGTTATTGGCCGTTTCTCACACAAACTGTTCCTACGTCCATCAATTGTCCATATGGGATTGCGACGTCAAAATCGCAAATTCAATTTCAAACTACCGCATTGCGTATTAAACCCACTCACTCACTGAGAGGTGTAGTACATGCAATTTATCGACTATGAAAATATTATTATACATACAGATTCACATGTCTGATCATGAATAATTGAAGAAGTGTATTGTACACCGTGATACTCGTCAATACAAGCAGGGTGTGTGAGTTCAGAGCTTCATGTGACGTGGGTACGCGTATGTGGAAGCCATATTGGATTGCCACCTTCTTATGTAATAGTGCATCCATCTGTCTAATTAATTACCATGCTGTCCATGTAACATCTGAGTTCTCAGCTTTACATACCGTTAAAAAAAAACGGAGTGTCTCGTGACCGGCGCCTGTCAACAGCATAACGTGCTCGTGACAAGTTGGGGATTTTTACGGAATCAATTTGATGTGTATTGAAAAACACGATCTGGTTACCTTTGAAAATAATTGCCTTCGTACCCTGAATACGTATACATAGAACTTTCAAAAATGTATAAATCATGTGCAAGCGTTAAACTGACATGACAGGGCTGGGATTACATAACGTTCGCCGAAACCAGTTGTTCTATATCGTTGTAACGTTGTTGTTGTTGTTGTTGTTGTTGTTGTTGTTGTTGTTGTGTTTGATGATGATACTGACTCCAAGCTTCATCGTACATATATAGTATACATTCTTTTAGTAGTATGAGTACACATGTATCGTGACAAGTTGAGAACAACACGTCAACATGTACGCTCTAGTATAGTAGAATTAGCACTGACCCATTGGAAATACGCGTTCACTTTTCCCCATGTTTTTGTTCCTAAAAGCTATTTTGCTCACGCTGACAGTATAGTGTACCATCTTATTTCAATATTCTGGCCAGTTTCACAATAATGAATGCTATTGATGCAACAAACTTTAGTTGTTTTTTTAGATTAATTACATTTACCCGTTGCACACTGATGGATCGTGGTCTAAGCTTTACGTAATACATCATACATGCGAATAAGAACGCCGAAACACGTTGTAAGGGACGTCAAAAGCCTGGTCAAAAGTCACGCCGGGTACCAGCACGATGTGCTGGTGAACGGCGCCTGTCAGGAGACTCGGCCTAAAAAAAAACACGGATAAAATTACACGCATACAAAACGTGTTACTATTAGTATACTTGCTACAACTTTGTTAAATAACACTTCCAGAATAAACCGGACAGTGAAAGCTATTCAAAATTCAAGTTATTCAAAATGTCTGTATTATTTTAACTATTATGTAAGTTTATTGTACTCATAACAAAGACCACCTCGTTTACCATATGCGGACACAAAGAAATGATTTGTGTTGTGTAGTATGAATCAGGGCAGTCGTAATATTTAAGAAAAGAACATTTACTTGAATGTTGTAATTGAAAATACACAAAAGTCGAGGATTACCTGAGACTTATGAAGGGCAATACTAGAGTTTGTTTGGGTCCGTCAAAGATTTACATCATTTACCCAGTCAACACCGTCTGTTGATGACTCGAAAATATAATGTGCAAATGATGTGTTAGCCAAAATACATATCAATCGAAAAAAACATCTCGTAATTCTACACATAACCTGGCACTTCTGGTCACATTTATGTATTAATCTAGGCCGGCTTGCATACGGAGAGGGTCATGTCTGTAATCTAGACCCGTGCACCGTCTGCAATCAGGACTAGTATTGATCCCAAGTGCTAACGTGTATATAGTCACTTTTTGTTTAGTCTAGCTCTCAGTATAAAGCAGTATCGTTACGATTTATACCTCCACTCACTGGTTAGACCACAGTTGGCACCCAGGCTACTTTTTGGTGGGATATTTTCAACTGTCTACAGCTGCAACATCATGCTAACAAAATTCAGACCCTGCTGCATGCTGCTCACTGGGAAAGTTCATGCGCACATGACAAGTATTGTGGCTAGACACATTCATTAGAAGGGCAGGTTGTTGTGAGGCAGAGTGAGGGGAACGGTGGATAGAGACAGAGGAGTCACTCCAGTTGTGGCTAAAATCAGAATACTTTATTTCACAGGATATAAGTAATGTTAAAAGCTCAGACTATAGGAAGTGGGTGGCAACTAAGTGTAAAAGGGATATATGATCGTGTCGATAGATTATACAACATCTGTTTATGTAAGCGATGATATTACTGACATTTATGGGATTTTGATACGAGAATATGCTTGAAGTTGAAATGACATCTGATGTCTCCAACAAATATAGTACAGAGCCTGCATGCGCCTCGTGCACGGGGTATTTCCAGAGAGGAAGTATCTCGATACAATGTATCTTTTCGGGGAGCTTGCAACACATAGTGTTGATATGTATGTATAAAACGTTGCATCTCAGTATCAAGTCTACATGTTTTGAATTCCGTTGGGGTTCAATGATGTTCCATTATACAATCTAGGGATATACATGATGTCATTAAAAGGGTGTCAGACCCTGGGTCAGGGTGGTTTATATACCAGGCACAACGTACTTGAGACAGGCTATACTTGTGCATATTTTTTTGTAAGTTGTGGTCCTAGCACAGGGCACTCAGGGTTAGTAATTATGTTTACGAAAACAAACAAAATAAATAAATAAATAAATAAACTGATTAATTAATAAATACTGACAAGCATCAACAAGAGAGTTATTTCAAATCATTATCAACTGCAAGAATTACTATATGTTTTCCTATATGCGAAGTGGTCACAATTGTACATATAGGAAAATTATGACAGTAAATTAGTTCAACAGATACCATTTTTAGCACAACTGAACTGAGATTCAGTAGTGCTATAGGGATCGCCCGGCGTCTGTCTGTCTGCCTGTGTGTGTGTGTGTGTGTGTGTGTGTGTGTGTGTGTGTGTGTGTGTCGTGTATGTGTGTGTGTGTGTGTGTGTAAACATCTTAAAGTCAAAAACCTCTGAACCGATTGCCATGATATTTGGTGGGTCCATTACCTTGGGTGTCTAGTTGGGAAATTGTTCAAATCAAAATGATCACATCACAGGTGGTTTGTGATTTGGGTCAAAAAATGTGATTTTTGGTCAAAAATCTTCAGAAACTACTGGGCATATTGGTGCAAAATGTGGTGGGAACAATCTTAAGGGGGTGTAAAGTAAGATTTGTTCATGACATGATGATTCTATCAGTAATATGAAAATTAGGGCTAAAAATGCGTCTTTTTGGTTAAAAATCTATAATTCCAAAACTACTGAGCAGATTGGGCTGAATGGGAATGCATCTAGGAATGTATGGACGAAGAAATATTATGCACACAATGATTCCATGAGTGATATGCAAATTAGGTGTAAACATGTTCATTTTTGGTCAAAAACGTATATCTCAAAAAGTACTTGGTCAGTGAGTCTGAAAATTGGTGAGATGTTTCTGAAAGTGTTATTCTGCAGATTTTCTGCAAAACATTTGACAAAATTGGCCCTAGCAACCATGACCCTTAGCAACAACCAAATGGCAGTATATTGTGGTCAAATAACATCATCTGGTAGGCAAGTGAGTAAATATTCAAAAAATGTATGCAAATACCCTAGCAACCATGACCACGCCCATAGCAACAGCCTAACGGTCGTGTATTTCACAAAGATAACAGGGATTAATAGACAATTGAATAAATATTCAAAAAAATGTATGTAAATTTGCCTAGCAACAAGACCACGCCCATAGCAACAGCCAAATAATCATGCATATTGCAAAGATAACAACAGTAATAGAAAGACAAATGAATATAGATTTAACAAATGTATGCAAATGTGCCTAGCAACAAGACCACACCCATAGCAACAACATGTATGTATGACATATAATGCCAAGATAACACTGGTGACGGGAAGGTGAATGAATGAGTGTTGCAAAATTGTATGTAAATATGCCCACCAACAAGACCATGCCCATAGTCACATTACATGGTAGTGTATATTGCAGATATAACACCATGGATGGGAAGGCATGGGAATAAATCTCCAAAGAATGTATTCAAATATGTCTAGCAACAAGACCACATAATCGTCATACATACATACATACATACATACATACATACATACATACATACATACATACATACATACATACATACATATACATACATACATACATACATACATACATATACATACATACATACATACATACATACGTGCATACATACATACATACATACATACATACATACATACATATATAAATACATACATACATACATACATACATACATACATACATACATACATACATATACATACATATACATACATACATACATACATACATACATACATATACATACATACATACATACATACATACATACATATATATACATACATACATACATACATACATACATACATGATACATACATATATAAATACAGACATACATACATACATACATACATACATACATATATAAATACATACATACACAGTTTAAATATACGTGCACATACCTCTTATTTGCTTATTTTTATAGGATGGCGCGATATATTTGGTTACCATAAATAAAATCAATCGAGCAAGGAAGAAATGAATATTTTTTGTCAGTGTTCACATCGATTATGTAAATCAAGGGTCTGTTCATGTTTACATACATACAGCTATAGATTTAATAGAAATAAGGCTAATGTGCCATGTATTTGCTCATTTACAAATCTACCACGTTATCTACTTGAGCATGTAACATCAAACTAGGTAGCATGTGTGATAAAACAATCCCAGAGGATGCACTATGTGCTTTGAATAATTCAGTTTAAATTTATCATCGCAAATTGTGTAATCGTTGCAGAGACAGCCAAAACAAATAGGCAAATAAGGAAGACTGTCGAATACTAATGATTAATGGCCGTCATTTGTTAGTACGAGGTATAATACATACAATTGTTTGGTTGGAAACATGTAAACTAATGTGAGGGCCTCAATGGAACGAAGTGTTTCATTTACTTTAGTACTTTAACAATTACTTAAGCTACCCTTAATAAATATATTTTATCATTATTATTAATAGTATTATTAAGTCCATGATTTCATTTAGGATTGATTTGTTAGCACAAGTTTTTTTTTAGTTTAAGGAAAAGAGAAAGCCCTGTTCTGTATGTTACACTGACACGAGTAACAGTGCATTCGTGACATTAAACTCCTGACCTCGAGGACACGTTTATCCTAGGCCTTGGATTAACGGGAATTATAAATCGTCTCCATTTGGTTCTTCTTTAACGAGAACTTTTACCTCGGCCCCAAATGAGAATAGGCGAGTATCCGCTTTTCGATACAAAACTGAGGCAATACGATCGTTCACTAGTATCATGATCATAAATAATACAGTTGTAAAAATGCACACTGAGGTCCCTTGTGAAGAACCATATCTCGATAAATATATCGCTGTTTCAGAAATAACACTGTGCTTGATTGGCATATATAATAGTATGTATGAAAGTAGAGGAATTAATTCAGACATGGAATACATATAGATGACAAACGATACTCACTTGAAGTCACTTTAAGAGAGAAAATGTCATGCGGGTGTGAAAGTAATCGGAAATTAAAGCCGGGTTTTTTTTTCACTTTGTGTATTACAAATATTAAATAAACGACATGAAGCCAGTGAAAAGTTACATGATGCTATGACAAATTGGAAGAAACCGCAATCTGACAATTGAATTTTCTGTCGTGGGTATCTGCATTCAGACTTTGTGACTTTGACAAATACATATGGTGTTTATCTGAATTCGTGAACGTTCACTGAATATCAATTAAGTTTAAGTATGTAGATAGGAGTCTATGCTTATACCGTAATCTACTGTTTAATATTAATAAGGCCAAAAAAGAAAGAACTGTAATTACTGGCCAGCGCGCGCATCACTTAAATCACTTAAAGTGCCCTCGCGTCGGTCTTTTTTTTCGTGTTTGTCCAGCCCATGCCGTCTGTAGATCGGGGGAGGTCACAGTGGGGGGGGGGTGGTAACACAAAAAATAACCCACCCTACTTCAGTGAAGACAACTGCACAGCCAATCATGAGGAAGCAAATGACAACTGTCCCACATACACACTTGCTCTAAAGTACTAAATAAAAAGAACAGTAACTGCCATAAATAGTAGACTGAGTGACAGGTTTGTTGAGAATTAAAAAAAAAGGTCGCGTCGTCGCACCATTTTAGACAAACTGCCTGACGAGAAACAATTCTCTCTTTTTTTTGGGGGGGGGGGCATAAATGAATACACACGCGGTTTGCGATGGACGCCACGTCACGCGTCATCAGCGAATCAACCATGCGAAGTCAACTTCAAACCTACACGCAGCTCTTATTAATGTACTTGAGAATTTGGCTTCCAAGAATCTAAATACGTTCTTTCACCATTCCTATACTATCAAGTTTGCTGAAACATGGGTGTTTTAGAATAATATTGTTCTAATATGGGTATTATGCATTCTGCTTTGATTCACAGACAATCGGTGACGCGAGACAACAATTGCAACGCGCGGACCGGAGTTGGTTTTCCTACACAGTAATATCAATACACAGAATCGGTAATTGTACAGAATTCATCGTCTTCTTTTCATTTCTTCTGCTGTTACCATAGTAATTCAACTAAAGATATGCTCTTAGACTAATATAGTCCTCATCTTTGAGTTCTCGATTTTGGAGCCGTTTACATAAATTACTTCATGTTATGACGTCAGCTTTAGAAATTGAAGGGTAAAAAATCAGTAATAGTATCCTTTTAGCAATGAATTTATAATATTAATTAATGGATATAATGTAATTGATAGCATGATGAATCACTTAATTGATTCTAATGTTGTGTCTTGAGTGCATATACATGTAGAATATAGGATTTCGGAAATAAAATAAATGATAAGTACTAATAGATAGCGATGGGGAAATACGCACAGGTAAAAATAATGAACAGGGAACGATTTCCAGCCGTCAGTGCTGGCTGAAAAAGTGAATTCCTTCGGGATGGGACCCCCGCGCTTGTGTGTGTGTGTGTGTGTGTGTGTGTGTGTGTGTGTGTGTGTGTGTGTGTGTGTGTGTGTGTGTGTAGGTTGATGGTGATAGACGAACGCTTTGTCGCTTGATTAAATGTTCCAGGCCTTAATAATAATAATAAAATATGTTATTATACCCAAATTGAATGTAAATTAATACATATATTTTAAATTTGTTAGTGTCTCATAAACTCAGTTCGGGGCTCCTCCGAGTCATCATAATGAATTATTCGAAAATGCTGCCACCTTTTACTCAAATTGAGTACATTACTCTGATGGTGGTTTGTTTTAATTGGATTTTTGGACTAAATTACTAAGGTATACATCAATTAATTTTTCATTTCGTCATTACCATGATTTTAATTTCGATTTTTGTGCCAATTATTAAGATACATGCGGAGTCTATATAGAGATGAAAAACATACCAACAGAAAAATGGGAATGGACACTTGGTATGAAGGTTTTTCATTCTTTTCATTCTTTATATTTTTTATAGCTTCACTTCTCTTGAATATGGAAATTTTAGAAAACAAACACCCTGATATTGGAATTAGTTACGAGCTAATGTAGATATAGATAGCTGGTCGGTTAGTACCCCTTAAGTTGTTAAACATATGTGTCAGTCAGCGGGGACAGCATGAATCGGTAGGTGATGGACGTCAACGTTTCATTGTGGTAGCAGCAAAGCAGTGCCGGCTACAGATCAGAAAGAGATTGGGTAAAAGGCAAGTAAAGAAGCCAGTTTTCATGAATTCATTACGCTAAGAGCCAGTCTCGGTAGGAAATTTGCGGAACACATGACAAGTATATTCCATCTTTAGTGTCGTCACGGCCGTGGTTCTTATTTTAAGACAAAGCTCTGAATACCACATCTTTGCAAGTAGTTTTATTTGCTCACGCCTGGCAATTTGCACTTGCAATAACATGTACTTTATTGCAATTCAGAGGAAATACGAAAGTTGAAAATAACTTCTGTCGAGTCGCCCCGAGTATTAATTAAATTTCACCACTGATATCAGTAACATTGCGTAAGGTCATGGATGTGCTGCCAGCTCTGTGCGCTGTATTGTATTCAAGAATTTTAATTGGCAAGCACTAGCGCAGTGTGTTGTTTTATCGTCATTCAGTTATGTATTTCACATCACTCGGTTTAATTATAATGCTAGTGTGTTACTCGTCTCGAAGGACACTATATTCAGAGTGATGTCTTTATCAAGAGTGATTTTTAATACAAATGAATTGGGGTTTAGTCGTGTTATAGGCATGGCGAAACGTGTGTGTGTGTGTGTGTGTGTGTGTGTGTGTGTGTGTGTGTGTGTGTGTGTGTGTGTGTGTGTGTGTGTGTGTGTGTGTGTGTGTGTGTGTGTGTAAACGATTTAAAGTCAAAAACCGCCAGGCCGATTGTCTTTGTATTTGGTAGGGGACATAATTATATGCTTGCAGATGATTTAACTTTCAAATGAAAGTAACCGGTGTCCAAACAATGATGGTGATTTCCATCATATGTATCAGTTCCTTTACAGCGTACGCTCTTTAGGGTAAACCATTTGATTTCGGGGATGGGGTGGAGGATTTTAAGAAGGGAACTTGCCTTATTTATTAGTTAAAAGACCATTTTCAAAGCATTTGATGTTTTCCGTCGTTTCACTTGGATCATTGCCACACGTACCTGTGGGGAGCTCCGGTAAATTGATTGGGGAACCCCGAAAACATTTAAGGCTTACCGGCCTTAGAAAAACACTGGACACAAATGTCCTTACGTCCTATGTCAGCACCATAATATGGCAGTTCTACTGACACAGCACAGTTTAGACCCGGATTGACAGCGATGGCGTCATTAAATATCATTATTTCTAATGAGACTTCATAATCTTCACGATTTAATTTTTCTCGATTATGTAAAACAAAGTTTATGGTCGGCAGTGAAAGTCTAGATGGGGTGGGGTAACCGGACCCACACAGTATTTTTTAGGATGTCCTTTGGGATGTGTAAATGAAGGATATGATATGCATATTGAGGTATAATATGTCTTTTGGGTCAAATCTTTCATTCAGACTGGGTCGAAATTTGTTTTGGAATGTTTCTTGGGATGTGCAGATGGAGAACTGTTCAGCACATTGTGATCTCATCATTGATTTGCAAATTAGGTAAAACAATGTGAATTTTGCTTATAAAGTTATATCTCGAAAAGTGCTTCGTGGATGGGATTGAAATTTGGATGGGATACTGTCAAAAAGTTTTATTTTCACTAAAAAGAGATATTATGTGTATTTTCATAATTGACAATAGTGACCATGATTGGCATAATTTTCACTTCTTTGGGAATGTATGCAGGTAATTATGAAGAAAAGGGATTTTATTCAGTGGAAAAAACACACTAGAAAAAAGTGTAAATAAATTCCAAGTGAAAATTTAGTATTTCACACTATTTCTAGAAGTGTTATTCTACAGATGTTGTTCAAGACGTTCACACAACTGTTCTTAGCAACCGTGACCTTGCCCTAGCAACAACTAGATACCAATATATTTTGCAAAGATAATATTAATGGATAGGCAAGTGAATAAACCTTCAAATATGTATATTGTAAGGGGTGGGTAAGCATGTGTATATACATCCAAAGTTGATAGCATATACATTGTATGCTTAACTACATGACCACGCCCATAACAACAGGCATGACTAGGCAAGGGTGTAAACATTCATAAAATGACCATTTTTGCATCTAAACAAAACCGTGCCCGTAGCAATATCGAAATGATGGTGTATATGGCAAAGATAACAACATGGATGGATAGGCAAGTGGATGAACATTTTTGTAAAAAAAAATTGAAACATGCCTAGCAACAAGATCACACTCATAGCAACAGCCAAATGATGGTGTATATTCAAAGATAATAGGAATGGGTAGGCATGTGAATAAATATTTTAAAATTAACACAAACTTGATCGTTGTGCAACAATGCCATTGGCGCTAGTTTTTTAGCACAACTGAACTGATAAGGTTCAGTAGTGCTATAGGCATGGCAAAGTGTCTGTGTGTGTGTGTGTGTGTGTGTGTGTGTGTGTGTGTGTGTGTGTGAACAACTTGAAGGCAATAACTGCTGGACAGATTGCTTTGATATTTGGTGGTCATGTTACTTCTGGTGTCTAGTTGGGAAATTGTTCAAATGAAAATGATTGCATGAGAGATGTGGATTCTGGGTAAAAAAGTGATTTTTGGTCAAAAAACTTAAACTCCAAAGCTACTGGGCAGATTGGCATGAAATTTGGTGGGAACATTCTTAGGGGTCAGTAAATTAAGATTTGTTCATGACATGATGATTCCCTTAGTAATATATGCAAATTAGGACTAAAAATGTATATTTTTGGTCAAAAACCTATAATTCCAAAACTACTCAGCAGATTGGGGTGTATAGATGAAGAAATGTTAAGCATATAATGATCTCCTCTGTAATATGCAAATTAGGTGTAAAAATGTGAATTTTGGTAAAAAAATTTATATCAGAAAAAGTACTTGGTTAGTGAGACTAAAACTTGGTGAAATGTTTCTAGAAGTGTTATTCTGCATAATTTCTTCAAATAAAAATATCGTTTGGTAGGCAAGTGAGTAAACAATTAAAAAATGTATGCAAAATATCCCTAGCAACCATGACCACACCCATAGCATCAGCCAAACGGTCGTGTATTTCACAAAGATAACAACAGGGATTAATAGGCAATTGAATAAACATTCAAAAATGTATGTAAATTTGCCTAGCAACAAGAAAACGCCCATATCAACAGCCAAATAATCACGTATATTGCAAAGATAACAACAGGAATATAAAGACAATTGAATAAACATTCAAAAATGTATGTAAATTTGCCTAGCAACAAGAAAACGCCCATAGCAACAGCCAAATAATCACGTATATTGCAAAAATAACAACAGGAATTGAAAGACAAATGTATGAACATTCAAAAAATGTATGCAAATGTACCTAGCAACAAGACCACGCCCATAGCAACAGCCAAATGATCACATATATTGTGAAGATAATGAGGATTAATAGACAAACGAACGAATAAACATAAAAATGTATGTAAATGTGCCTAGCAACAAGACCACGCCCATAGCAACAGCCACATAATCACGTATGTTGCAAAGATAATATCAGGAATTCATACACAAGTGAACAAAAACATTTTAAAATGTATGCAAATATATCTAGCAACATAACCACACCCATAGCAAAGGCCAAATGATCGCGTATATCGCAAAGATAGCAACATGGCTGGATAGGCAACTGGATAGTCATTCAGCAAATGAACACCTATTGTTAGCGTGGACTAGCATATGGATAAACATTTTTAAAACTACACAGTTGTGCTACAACGCCATTGGCGGTGTTTTTCTCAAAATAACTTTGATCACTATTCACCTATTTCCAGTGAAAGGTTATCATACAAGTTGACTTCGGTAAACCCCAACTGGCGTCTACAGTTTTGTTGAATAAATACATATTCCCACTCATATGTGTGATGATAAAATGTTTATGACTCGTACAGTTGAAATAATAGAAACCATGCACATAGCTTTACCTAGCAAGAAGCTGATACGATCTCGCCAAAGACGCCAAATTAATGTATGCATTCGGGGCACCAAGGGTTAAGTTTGGCCAAACAAAGTACATGGTGTCACATGGTGTCTGTGATATACGACATTCGTGCTACGATATCATCTGCCAGTCACGTCTGTATGGCTCCGCGTGGGTCCGACCGTTACCCAAACTCATGTCGTTGAGGGCGCCACCCCGTACCTCGGTAGTACGTACAACCATCGTCCGCAAAACACACATCCCGGCCGTAAATATTAAAATACTGTTGATTTCATCTTTTGATGTCATGTACTTGTAGTCTAATTGGGTCGGACCCTTATTTTTTTTTCTTGTATATATAAAAAAAAGAAAATTCGTAAACGGCATATCAGTATCGTGGAATCAGTAACATTGACATGTGCACTTTGTTAACGAATCTGAGATCGAATGGAGATTTCGATTCTGTTTGCACCAGAAAACAGTACACGTATTGTACCCACAACTCTCTCTGATTTGTATGCTTGGAAGTTCTTTATCTGATAATTTTCGAGAGAAGCAAGATTTCTTAACATTTTAAGCAGAAAAATTACAAAGAGACTATAATGTGACATCAAAAGTATGATTAGGAAACGTAAAGAGAGTTGCAAATTTTTCATTAAAATGTGCCAACAAGTAAATAAAACGTGTGCTTTGAATGAAATACCTTTCAATGTTAAATAATCACCAACTTGGACAGATAATCTGCATAAAGAGTTTCAACATGTAAATTTATTTTGTTCTACCTATTCAAAGAAATCAATCATTACGTATATATACTGTAATACGGGTGATAACAGGTGCATGTGTACTCCATAGTTTCCTTACATTCTAGGCGCCTTTCAAGTCAGTCTGTTGAAAAATTTACAAAAATTGATATCTCCTTGAACAAAAAAAAATC